>NW_026264115.1:9996-13571 GCF_000817695.3 Arachis duranensis
AGAGAGATTCCTTTATGTTAGTAGAAGAAGAAAAGAATAGAAGAAGGAAAAGAGGAAAATTCGAACTCAGAGAGGAAGAGGGGGTTCGAATTTTAGGATGAAGAGAAGTGTTAGTAAATGAATGAATAAATAGAAAGAGATGAGAGAGAGGGGTTTTCAAAAATTAACTTAAAATAAAAGAAAAATATTTTTGTTTTTATTTTAAATTAAAGTTAAAATTAGAAAACTAAGAGAAGGAATAAAATCAAAATTAGAATTTGAAATAGTTAGTTAATTAAAAGAATTTTGAAAAAGAGGGAGATGATTTATGAAAATTAGAGAGAGAAAAGTAGTTATGTGGTTTTGAAAAAGATAAGAAACAAACAAAAAGTCAATTAGTTAGTTGAAAAAGATTTGAAAATCAATTTTGAAAAGATAAGAAGTTAAAAAAGATATTTTGAAAATGATTTTATTTTTAAAATTAAAATTTGATTACTTGACTAACAAGAAACTAAAAGATATGATTCTAGAATTTAAAGATTGAACCTTTCTTAACAAGAAAGTAACAAATTTCAAATTTTTGAATCAATCAAATTTATTGTTAGTAAAGTTTTCGAAAATTATGAAATAAAATTAAGAAAAATATTTTGAAAATCAATTTTAAAATTTTCGAAAATAATAATAAAAAAATAAAAAAGATTTGATTTTTGAAAAAGATTTTGAAAAGATAGGATTTTTAAAATTGAAAATTTGATTTGACTTATAAGAAATAGCTAAGTTTTAAAAATTTTTGACTAAGTCAACTCAAATTTTCGAAATTTATGAGCAAAATAAGGAAAAAATAATTTTTTTTGAATTTTTTTAATGATGAGAGAGAAAAACAATAAAAATGACCCACAATATGAAAATTATGGATCAAAACACATGATGCATGCAAGAACACTATGAATGTCAAGATGAACACCAAGAACACTTTGAAGATCATGATGAACATCAAGAACATATTTTTGAAAAATTTTTTATGCAAAGAAAACATGCAAGACACCAAACTTAGAAATCTTTAATGCTTAGACACTATGAATGCAAAAATGCATATGAAAACATCATATAATACAAAACAAGAAAATTTAAAGATCAAACAAGAAGACTTACCAAGAACAACTTGAAGATCATGAAGAACACTATGAATGCATGAATTTTCGAAAAATGCAAGAATAAGATGAATATGCAATTGACACCAAACTTAAAACATGACACAAGACTCAAACAAGAATAACAAAATATTTTTGGTTTTTTATGATTTTAATAAGAATTCCAGGAATCTTTCAATATTAGCCTAAAGCTCCAATCAAAGGGTTGGACATGGCTTAATAGCCAGCCAGCTTTAGGATATAAATCAGGCATGCAACAGTTGAAATCTAAATTAACTTGCCTCTACGCTGATGATTGGAAGCCTCAGTACAAAAGAATTAAACATGGCTTTACAGCTAGTCAAGCTTCAACATGCTTCATGAAACACTGGAATTCATTCTTAAAAATTTAGAATAATTTTCAAAAACAGATGAGAAATTTTTGAAAGATTTTTGAAAAATTCTTGAAAATAAAACAAAAAGAAATTACCTAATCTGAGCAACAAGATGAACCGTCAGTTGTCTAAACTCGAACAATCCCCGGCAACGGTGCCAAAAACTTGATAGGCAAAATTGTGATTTCTGATAATGGCATTCATGTTCGTTCTCTCCCTGGTAATGGCGCCAAAAACTTGGTGCATGATACCATGGTCCAAACATAACTTCACAACTTCGCACAACTAACCAGCAAGTGCACTGGGTCGTCCAAGTAATAAACCTTACGTGAGTAAGGGTCGATCCCACGGAGATTGTTGGGATGAAGCAAGCTATGGTCATCTTGCAAATCTCGGTTAGGCGGATAATAAATGGTTATGGAGTTTTTGAATAATAATAATAAATGAACAGAAAATAAAGATAGAAATACTTATGTAAATCATTGGTGAGAATTTCAGATAAGTGTATGGAGATGCTTTGTCCCTGTTGGATCTCTGCTTTCCCACTGCCTTCCTTCAATCCTTCTTACTTCTTTTCATGGCAAGCTATATGTAGGGCATCACCGTTGTCAATGGCTACATCCCATCCTCTCAGTGAAAATGGTCCAAATGCTCTGTCATAGCACGGCTAATCATATGTCGGTTCTCGATCATGTTAGAATAGAATCCATTGATTCTTTTACGTTTGTCATCACGCCCAACAATCGCGAGTTTGAAGCTCGTCACAGTCATTCAATCCCTGAATCCTACTCGGAATACCATAGATACGGTTTAGACTTTTCGGATACTCATGAATGCCGCCATCAATTCTAGCTTATACCACGAAGATTCTGATTAAGGAATCCAAGAGATATGCGCCCAGTCTAAGGTAGAACGGAGGTGGTTATCAATCACGCATTCATAGGTGAGAATGATGATGAGTGTCACAGATCATCACATTCGTCATGGCGAAGTGCAATGAATATCTTAGAACAGGAATAAACTGAATTGAATAGAAAATAGTAGTAATTGCATTAAAACTCAAGGTACAGCAGACCTCCACACCCTTAATCTATGGTGTGTAGAAACTCCACCGTTGAAAATACATAAGTGATGGTCCAGGCATGGCCGAATGGCCAGCCCCCATGAATGAGATCAATATTCTCCGAAGATGAATAATAGATTAAAACTGAGACCAACGATGTCTAATACAATAGTAAAATGTCCTATTTATACTAGACTAGCTACTAGGGTTTACAGAAGTAAGTAATTGATGCAGAAATCCACTTCCAGGGCCCACTTGGTATGTGCTTGGGCTGAGCTTGAGCTTTACACGTGCAGAGGCTTCTTTTGGAGTTGAACGCCAAGTTATAACGTGTTTTTGGCATTCAACTCTGGTTCGTGACGTGTTTCTGGCGTTTGACTCCAGAATGCAACATGGAACTGGCGTTGAGCGCCAGTTTACGTCGTCTAATCTCGAATAAAGTATGAACTATTATATATTTCTGGAAATCTCTGGATGTCTACTTTCCAACGCCATTGAGAGCGCGCCATTTGGAGTTCTGTAGCTCCAAAAAATCTATTTCGAGTGCAGGGAGGTCAGAATCCAACAGCATCAGCAGTCTTTTGTCAGCCTTTTATCAGAGTTTTGCTCAGGTCCCTCAATTTCAGCCAGAAAATATCTGAAATCACAGAAAAATACACAAACTCATAGTAAAGTCCAGAAATGTAAATTTAGCATAAAAACTAATGAAAACATCCCTAAAAGTAACTATATCCTACTAAAAACTACCTAAAAACAATGCCAAAAAGCGTATAAATTATCTGCTTATCACTAACCTCCTAGGTTAAGGTTAGGAGCTCTACTTGTAAATCATGTTGCTTGTATGCGAAGTTTGTATTCGTAGGTTTTGATGAATGACAAACCAACAAACGACATGAAAGACAAACCAACAAACAACTTGAATGAACAAAGCATGTTGAAAGATCAACCAACATTCAACGTTGAGGAATGAAGAGTTGAAAGCAACACAACAACAACAAGAAACTCAAG
>NW_026264116.1:0-4171 GCF_000817695.3 Arachis duranensis
CCTCAAAAGATCATCAAGTTGAAGACAGAGGTTCAGACTTTTAGGCAAATGGACGGGGAGTCGTTATATGAGGCCTGGGAAGGTATAAGGCACTAATGAGAAGATGCCCACCTGACATGTTTAGTGATTGGGTCAAACTCCAAAACTTCTATGAAGGCTTAAATCCAGAAGCAAGGAAAGGACTAGATTACTCATCAGGAGGATCACTCAACATGATGAAGACCGCAGAAGAGGCTCAAGACCTCATTGAGATTATGGCAAACAATCAGTACTATTACTCATCAGAGAGGCAACATAACCCAGCCCCAAAGAAAGGCGTGATGGAGCTTGAAGGTTTGACGCTATCTTGGCACAAAATAAGTTAATGCACCAACAGATTCAGCAACAAATGGAAATGATAACAAAGAGAATGGATGGCCTCCAACTAGCATCAGTGAACACAACAAATCAATCATCACTGGAATGGGGCCAAGGTGAAGGGACCACTGTTGAACAGCCACAAGAACAAGTTCAGTACATGCAAAATACTTCAAATTCTCAGGATGAATTTCATGGTGATACATACAACCCATCCTGGAAAAATCATCCCAATCTGAAGTGGGGTGAAAACCATTGGCAAAAGAACAATAACCACAACCACACCCGTAACACAAATAACCAAAATCACCATGCCACCAACACTAACCAATATAGAAAAATACAAAATACATATCAACCCCCTCATAATAATTCACAAACTCACCAAAACAACTTTCCTGCACCAACATCCAACTCACAAAATTACCACACTAATCCTCCCAATAACTTCCAGCAACAACATTCAGCCCCCATCATATCCCCTCTTGATCATCATGAGACCAGAATCTCCAGTCTTGAAGCTACCTTGCAAACACTTAATCAAACCACACAAGCACTTGCTCAAAGCACTCAAACCTTAATCAAGGGACAAAAGGAACATGAGGCCACCATAAAGAATATTGAGCGACAAGTGGGACAACTAGCCAAACAAGCTGAACGGCCAACCAATGTTCTTCCAAGTGATACGATACCCAACCCAAGAGACACAGAAAAAGCCATAAAATGGGAGGAGTGTAAAGCAATCACCCTGAGAAGTGGGAAGAAAGTGGAGACAGAAGCCATTACTCAGGAAGAGCACATCAAAGAAGGCTTAAAAGAAGAGGTGAAGGAACAAAAGCAGGAGCAAGAAACTGATACACAAAGTGATAATATTCAAGACACTACACATCAACATCCCCTTCATTGAAGCACTTGAACAGATGCCCCTATATGCTAAGTTCATGAAGGAATTGTTGACAAAGAAAAGATCCTTGAAAGAGGGACAAACGGTTGTGATGACCAGGGAGTGTAGTGCCATCATCCAGAAAAAGTTGCCAAAGAAGATGAAAGACCCAGGGAGCTTTCACATCTCCTGCACAATAGGCAACATGATGATTGAGAGAGCATTTTGTGATCTTGGTGCAAGCATAAATCTGATGCCTCTATCTCTGATGAGAAAGCTTCAGATTCATGAATTGAAACCTACAAAGATAGCCCTTCAAATGGCGGATAAATCTATTCAACAAGCACTTGGGGTTGTAGAGAATGTATTAGTAAAGGTGGACAAATTTTTCCTCCCAGTTGACTTTGTCATCCTAGACATAGAGGAAGATGACAACACCCCCATTATTCTAGGGAGGCCCTTTTTAGCTACTGCCAGGGCATTGATAGATGTCGAAAAAGGAGAATTAATGCTAAGGGTGCATGATGAGCATATAGTGTTCCATGTGTTCAAGAATTTGCAAGACTCTACCCAAGAGGAAGAGTGTATGAAGATTGATTCCATAGATCCAAACTTGAAAGAGGCACATGATGAGACACTTCCAATGCACCTAAGCTCATGCTGGGAAGAAAGGAAAAAGGTGAAAGTGTTGTAACAAGCTCAAAGAATAGAGGAGAAGCTGCAATCAAAGTCAGCATTTAAGATTCATAGCGAGGACCGTCCAAAAGTTGAGACCCCAAAACCTGAACTATCTCCTAGAAAAGAAGAGAGTCCCAAGAAGAAAATGCAAAGAGGATGGAGAAACAAGAAAACCTCCACTGAAGACTTCTCACCAGGGGATAAAGTGATGCTAACTTACCAACCAATAGAGACATCTCCACACTTTTCTGGATACTACACAGTGAACAAAATCCTCTCACTTGAACATGTGGAAATCGTCAAGAATGATACTGGAAGGAAGCTCACGGTGAGAGGGGAAGGATTAAGGCACTATGATCATCATCCGCCCTAAAGAGGGACAAATGTCAAGCTAGTGACAATAAAAGAGCGCTTGTTGGGAGGCAACCCAACCAGAGGTAACCATCCTTTCATATCTAATTCAATAAAACTGTTAATTAGTTTCATCTAGATTGCAAGAAGCTAAGTTTGGTGTTGCACACCAAAACAATCTAAGGGAGAATGAAGGATTCTAAGTTTGGTGTTCCACCAAAAATCCCATCATAAAACACATTCTCACTTTCTGCCATAAGGCTAGCTTCATGCATTTAGACGGACTAGTTAATTATCTTGCTGTTTTCCAGTTTTTAGTCTATTACCTTAGAAAAAGAAGAAAGAGTTTCACACATGGTTAATTTGATGCATTGGCAAGGTACTAAGTTTGGTGTTCCCACACCAAAGTAAGTTCAAAAAGCCCACAAATAAATCATGCAGACTAACCACTGTTTCTAAGTGCTTGGGGAACAAGCAACTTTTAATATCATTGTAGAATGTCATACAAGCCTTTGGAGGGATTAAGCATCATCAATCAAAGAAGCAAAAGATGAACATAAAGGCTAGCAATGATGATGATGAGAAGAAAAGCAAGTGAACTCCAACAGGTTGTATTGTTAAGTAATATTTTACATCAAATGTTGCTGTGATTGAAAGTTGGATTGTATCCTTAATTGCCCTGTTTGTCTGCATCATATAGTTTTCTTTTTATATTCATGCCTGCCTGCATAGCATAATCTTCCTTTATAATTCAATAAGCAAGATGGCTGATAATTCACAACATTCTTATCTTCAAAACTTGTTTGCACTCAATTTTTAAGAATGCATCACATGAAAGTTCTTTGAAAAGAAGGATTGAGGAATAAAAATCAGTTTTTGAGGCAAGCAAAAGATTAGGAGAAGTGGTGGTTCTAGTAGTATGATCATGTATTGAGGTTGCATGCTTGTGAAAACTTGCATGGGAGCTCATAGGCAGGACATAAAGTTCAAAGAAGTATTGTAGAGATTCTCAAAAATCTATTGATCCAAGAAGCAGCAAACAAAGCAAAAGGAAGAAAAGAAAGTGCAAAAACAAAAAGAACATGGCCCAAGGCTCTGAGCATCAATTACTAGGCAGAAAAAGAAAGAAAGAAACAAAAACTCAAAGAGTTGCTATCCTAGTAAATGCTTGTGGTTGAAGTGTGTCAAGGAAAGAGGCTTGAGCAAGTAAATCCTTGGGGGTGCTTTAACACCTAATACCTTAAAACCAACTGGTTTAGGAGTATTGATTGAAAGCTTATCTAAAGAGCCGCCTTGAGACATGACACTTAGAGTCGAGGTCAAAGCACAAAAATTATAAGCTGCTTCAAGGTGATTACATATAAAGAGATCTCCATGATATCATTTGAATGAAAGTCCTAAGATCTAAGACTTCCAAAATGTAAGGACTGATAAGCACTGGGACCCTTGCATGAACACATAATTCAGAGTTCACCCCACTATCACTTAATCACTTCACTCACCAAGGTATTACAAGCTATTCCTCAACTCATTCCAATTAAAAGAAATCTCTATTGCATGATTCTTTTCTTGCTTGAGGACAAGCAAGGTTTAAGTTTGGTGTTGTGATGCAATTGCATATTTGATATATTAGCTAGTTAGTTTAGTTGATTTTAGCTTGATTTCACTCATTTTCTCTAAATAAACAAGTCCTTTTATGAGTTTGTATTCATGCATGAAAATACTAAGGAACATGTTGATTCTAGCCAAATTCATGCAAATGATTTAAGGAATACATACATGAATGAGTATGAATGAATCTCATGAAATTTATTGCTTGAATTGGTAAGACTTTGAAGCTATTTCCCTTGTTGATGATAGGTGATGAAACAAGGAAGCATGGAAGCAAGAAGGATGCAAGCT
>NW_026264116.1:11264-12539 GCF_000817695.3 Arachis duranensis
CAAGTTGGCAACGCCAGGAAGCCACCAGGGGAGATGCATGCACGTTGCCAATGCCAAGAGCAAGTTGGCAATGCCAAGAAGCTACCAGGGGAGATACATTGCACGTTGCCAACGCCAAGATCAAGTTGGCAACGCCAGGAAGCTACCAGGGGAGATGTTGGCACGTTGTCTCTGGCGTGTTTGCCAACAACGTGGGCAACAACGCCCAAGCAAGGAAAAGGAAGGGATCTCAGCGTTGTTGCTGGCGTGTTTGCCAACAACGTGGGCAACAACGCCCAAGCCAAGAAGAAAAGAGAGCCTGGCGTTGTTGCTGGCGTGTTTGCTAGCAACGTGGGCAACAACGCCCAGGCAGCTTGATGTTGCTCTCTTCAAGAGCGTGTATCTTGAGCTAGAAAACTCCAAATGAGGTGAACTCAGTGGCATTGAAAAGTAGACATCAAGAGCTTTCCAACCATATATCATAATGAGGTATTAGAGTTCATTTGAAGGTTCAAAAGCCAGCTTCATTTAGAGCCCCAGAAACCTTTGGCGCTATCATGGGCGTGTTTACCAAAAACGCCAGGCAGCCTGACCATACCTTCTTCAAAGGAGCATAACTTGAGCTATAGAGATCCAATTGAGGTGATTTAAGTTGCGTTGGAAATCTGACATTTAGAGCTTTCTAACCATGTATGATAGTCTATAGTGAAACACAAAATTGAAGCTCAAACAAGAGGCTACTTTGGGCACCAAAAACTGAATTCAGAAAGGGCCAAGTGTTTGGCAACAACTTGGGCTGGCAACGCCCAAGCACCAAGCCTGGTGCCCAGGAAATTCCTTGCACGTTGCCAACGTGCATAGAGCTAGCGTTTTTGGCAACAACACCCAGATGGGCCAGAATTGATGAGGGATTGCTCTTGTCCTCTTCACCACTTTCAAAGGGGAAATCTTCCTTAATTGGACCAGGAACTTAACCATGGAAAAGCCCACATTGCCAATCCAATTGAGGACCTCCAAATGAGTCTTGGGAGTAGTATAAATAGAGTTAAATTTTGTACTGGGGGGATTCTTCTTTCACTTTTTAGAGACTTTTACTTTTACTTTGACACTTAGATTATTCTTCACTTTCGGGAGGATACCCGAAAGCTATTTTGTTTTTCTTGCAACTTTCAATTTTCAGTTTTCTAAGAACTTCTTCTTCTTCATTCTTCACTTTCTTTACTATTCAATTTTAATGTTTATCTTTGCAATTGTTGTTGAATTTAGAGCTATGATTCACTAAACCCCACCTTCATT
>NW_026264116.1:12653-13562 GCF_000817695.3 Arachis duranensis
ATTTACATCTCTGATCCCTAATGATCTCTCCATCATTAATTCTCATCTCTTTTATTCTTTAGTTGTTTTGAATACCCACTACCCAATTCCCTTTTACTTTCTTGCAATTTATCATTCTGTCACTTATATTCTGCTTCCTACTTCCTGCAATCTATTCCTCTGCTCTCTAAATTCTGCAACATTTACCTTCTTGCAATTTACTTTCCATGTCATTTAAGTTCCTTGCAATTTAATTTTCAGCTATTTACTTTCTTTTTCTTCCTTTATTCTAGTTCTTTAAATTCCTTGTCATTTAATTTTCTGTAAGTACATTCAAAAAAAAATCAATTCTCATGAATTCAAAACCATGTTTGCTTGACTAAATATACCATTTAACTAAAATTGCTTAATCTACCAATCTTCGTGGGATCGACCTCACTCTTAGTGAGTTTTATTACTTGATGCGACCCGGTATACTTGCCGGTAATTACGTGGAATCTTAATTTTTACGTATCAAGTTTTTCCATCCCCCTTGGTCATGGGTTCAAGTCTTGGGGCATGCACTTGCAACTTTGTTTTCCTTGAATTATTCCTCAATGCTTTCGACAATGCTCACTTGGTGAGCTGAGCATTATTTTTCTTTTCATTGTTTCTTGGCTTCCTATTGTGCTCAGCTCACAAAGTGAGCAGAGCATTGTGCCTTGGTCCCATGGGAGTGAGTGTAGCGCTCACTTAGTGAGCATTGTACTCTTGGAGTGAGCTTCAAGGTTTCATGCGCCACACTTCCTCCTTTCTTTGCCACACTTTCTTTCTTGAGCCACACTTTTTAGGCCATGTTTTCTTCTTTTTTTCTTTTCTTCACCTACAATTAATCAAAACAACCAATCAAAGTATCACCAAATTCACAAGGTTTATAAATCATTAAAATGC
>NW_026264117.1:0-400 GCF_000817695.3 Arachis duranensis
TTTTTTCTAATTGTAAAAATATAAAAAATTCAAAAAATATCCAAAAAATAAAAAAATTAAAATATTAAATTTTTAAATTAATTTATTCTTAATTTGTGAACAAGTGCAGCAAAAAAAGTCAATTGTTTGGGTTTAGCATTATTCGGTGAATAAAAAAATAAAAAATATTTTTAAAAAATTAAAAAATTTTAAAAACTAAATTTTGTATTTTTGAATTTATAAATTATATTATTAAATGTATTTTATTTAAATAATAAAAAAGTCCAGCAATATCTAGTAAACAACAGATCTGGAAATTTATTATTTTTTTTAAATTTTAGACTAACAATTTTTTTTCAAGTTGTAAAAAAATAAAGAATTCCAAATATATCCAAAAAAATAAAAATTTGAATTTTAAATT
>NW_026264117.1:4734-5332 GCF_000817695.3 Arachis duranensis
AATGGGGATTGGATCTGCAGGAATCAAACAAGGAAATTAAAATGGAAACCAATAGATCTCAGGACCCAAGAGACTAGATAACTAAGTCTAGATCTCAATGCCTTCCTAGATCCAAATTCAGAAAACAATTGCAAGAGAATTTAAGATCAAGTAGTGGAATAAAGGAATTCAAATATCAATTTCTCAAATGTGCAGTAGCTCAAAACAGAGAGAGATCTCAAGGTGAGATTAAGACAGAATTTCCTCAATTCTCAACACCCAAGACTCAAGTGAAACTTTGCAGAAAAGAAAACAAGAAAACCCAGAGGAAGAGAATTCAATTCTCCTCCTAGAAACTCTCTCAAATGTCAAGTGCTCTCTCCAAAAGTTCCTTAGCAAAAATCACAATTCCAAAAAACTCCCAAAACTTTAAATCCTAAGCTATTTATACACTTTCTTCTAATGATCTTCAAGCCTTGAATTGGGCCTTGGCCTTAATGGAATTGGGTTGATAGTAACCTCCGTTGATTGCTCTAGGTGTTGGGAAGAAATCCACTTGTGAACCGGCCATGCAAGTCTCACGTTTGAGCCAACGTTTGAGGTCAAACGTTGACTCAAA
>NW_026264117.1:5526-13538 GCF_000817695.3 Arachis duranensis
TTGGCGCAAACGTGGCTCAATTAGCTCATCAATCAGGGGTGCTTTTCCATGCTCTTATTTGCCAAAATG
Organism: Arachis duranensis; assembly: GCF_000817695.3. Classification (NCBI taxonomy): domain Eukaryota; kingdom Viridiplantae; phylum Streptophyta; class Magnoliopsida; order Fabales; family Fabaceae; genus Arachis; species Arachis duranensis. The sequence continues at coordinate 5,596 of NW_026264117.1, forward strand.
TTGCCAACGTTTGACCCAACGTTTGAGGTCAAACGTTGGCTCAAACGTCATTGCCAAAAGCTCGCCCTGCCTCCTCTTAGGTGCCAATGTTTGCCTCAACATTTGAGGTCAAACGTTGGTGCAAACTTCATCTTTCCAGGGGCACCATTTTTAATCCTTGTGGCGCCAACGTTTGCCTCAACGTTTGAGATCAAACGTTGGCTCCAACGTTGCCTCCAGGAGCCTCTTTCTTCAGCCAACGTTTGCCTCAACGTTTGAGGTCAAACGTTGGCTCCAACGTTGCCTCCCAGGGGCTTCTTTTTGAGCCTCTTGCACCCTCCTTCCAAGCTTTGTTTCACCTATCATCAATCAATCAAAAACATCAAAGCTATGCTTCAAATCATGAGAATATTTCTCTTCAAAAATATATAACAATTATAACACAATATCTCATGAAAAGGAATCATTTTATACATGATTGATTGAGTCATAGATAACATGAATTTCAACCCAATTGGCTTACTTATAGCTTAAGAAAGTGCATAAAACTAATTAAAAACAAAGAAAAAGACTAGTAAAACTAGGCTAAGATGACTTGTCATCACAACACCAAACTTAAAACTTGCTTGTCCCCAAGCAAGAAAAGAAATTAAGCTAAAAAATTCTGTCAGATTAGAATGGATTGAAGAATGACATGTATGCTCTGTGAGTGAAGTGATTAATTGACAGTGGAGTGAACTCTGAATCATATGTTTATGCAGGGCTTCAGTGTTTACTAGTCCCCACTTCTTAGAAGTCTTAGGTCTTAGGAATTTCACCCAAATGATACTGTGGAAATCTCTTTACACCACAGGCATATGCTCTAAAGTTCAAGCTACTGGTGTCTAGCTTATTTCTTATTTCTTTTGTTCTTGTTGCTGCCATTTTGGCTTTTCTCATTTCATCTTTCTTTTCTTTTTAGACAAGGACTTTTATTCAATTGAGATTCATAGACAGTGAGTCACTTTCTATTTAAAAAGAAAACATTCTATTCCTTTTATTCACTAAAAATGAGTCACTCCACAATCACACATACATACCTCCACTTACTATTATTTGACTCTTAGCTAACAATGAACCATATTACTTCTTGTTTCAAACGTTTCTTTTATTGAATTGAAAAGGCTTAGGGACAGAGCATGCATCAGTTAAGTGAAAGTAAACACACAAGCACACACTTAGACTAGCTTACTTGTTTTATGAAAGATAAACATAAAGTAACACTTAAAATAACAACTAAAGATGCAAAGAGCAATTTAAACAAACAGGATGCATGCTTTTTTAAAGCATTTCTCAATGGCAAGAGTTAAGTGTAAATACAACCTGTTGGATTGCAGCCACTTGTGAGTACTAATGCACAATGTCTTCAAACGGTGGCTAATTGCCTGCATACTCATCAAAAGTTGCTTACTTCTCAAGCCCTTAGGTAGCTGGTTAATATGCAGAGATTGGTTATGGCCTCTTGAACTTACTTTGGTGTGTGAACACCAAACTTAGTCCTTTGCCACTGTTTCCCATGCATCAGACTAACTATATGTGGAATCCTTTTTGTCTTTGCTAAAAGTATTGAAACTAAAGACTAAAAAATAATAATGGCTGGATAGTCTATCTGTTTGCTCGAAGCTAGCAAATCTTTATGCAGGGAGTTAGAATGTGTTTTTAAATGAGATTTTGGTGGGACACCAAATTTAAAACCTTTCATTCTCACTTAAATCGTTTTGGTGTGCAACACCAAACTTAACTCCTTGCAATACATATAAAACTACTCAACCTTTCTATTGAAACATTTAGGAAAGAAAACTACCTCAGGTTGGGTTGCCTCCCAACAAGCGCTCTTTTAATGTCACTAGCTTGACATTCTTCATTTTTTTTGTTTCAGGGAGGTTGTAAGCTCTGAACCTCCTTTTCCTTGTCCCAATGTCCTCCTAAGTACAGCTTTGCTCTGTGACCATTTGCTGTGAATTGACTCTTTGTTACTTCATCAAGCAGTTCAATACTCCCATAAGGGAAAACCTTGGTTACCAAATATGGACCAGTCCACTTGGATTTGAGTTTGCCAGGAAATATCTTGAGCCTGGAGTTGTACAAAAGTACTTGCTGCCCAGGTTTGAATTCTTTCTTCATGACCTTCTTGTCATGCCACCTCTTGGCTTTTTCCTTGTATATCTTGGCACTTTCATATGCTTCTAATCTAAATTCATCCAGCTCATTTAACTGCAACAACCTTTTCTCACCTGCTGCTTCAGAGTCAAGGTTTAGGAGTTTAGTAGCCCAAAAAGCTTTGTGTTCAAGCTCCACAGGTAGGTGGCAAGATTTGTCGTATAACAGCTAAAAGGGGGACTTCCCAATGGGAGTTTTGAAAGCTGTCCTGTACGCCCAGAGTGCATCCTCTAGCTTCCGAGCCCAATCTTTTCTTGAACTTCCTACTGTTTTTTCTAAGATCTTCTTCAGTTCCCGATTTGCTAATTCAGCCTGTCCATTGGCCTGGGGGTGATATGGCATAGCTACTTTATGAATCACTCCATATTTATGGAGCAACTTCTCCATTTGTTTGTTGCAAAAATGGCTACCACCGTCACTCACAAGACCCTTGGGAACTCCATATCTAGTGAAAATGTGCTTCTTAAGGAATTGAAGGACAATTTGTGCATCACAGGTGGTTGTGGCTATGGCTTCCACCCACTTTAAGACATACTCCACTGATAAAATCCACTTTGAAGCACCTTGGCTGCTGTTCTTTCAGACCCAAAATATCCTCCATAAGCTGAACCATGACAGTGCCACAAGATGTATTTCACCCTCAGGGACACATTTCCTTATCACTCCATCTGAACACCTTCTGAATAGAAATGGTTCATCTCATAGAAATTTCTTTGCTTCATTGAGTAGCTTATTTGTTTGTTGCTTGGTGAATTCCCTGGGAATTTTCCTTCCAACCTTATAGTTTGCAATGTCTGCAAACCAAGGGACTTGTTGAATCTGCAAGAGGTGTTCATCCGGAAAACTTTCATTCACTGGATGAGATGCTTCCTGATTTGTTCCTTGCGGTAACCTTGATAAATGATCAATAACTTGATTTTCACTGCCCTTCCTATCTTTAATCTCAATATCAAACTCTTGTAGAAGCAATATCTACCTGATAAGTCTTGGTTTAGCACCCTGTTTTGTCATTAAATACTTAAGAGCAGTATGGTCAGTATAAACTACAATTTTGGATCCAATCAAGTATGATCTAAATTTATCAAATGCATACACCACCGCCAACAATTCTTTCTCTGTTGTGGTATAATTCTTTTGAACTTCATTCAATACTTTACTTGCATAGTAGATGACATGATGCAAATTTCCCCTCTTTTATCCCAACACAGCACCAATTGCAATGTCACTAGTATCACATATGAGTTCAAAAGGTAATCCCCAATTTGGGGGTGGGATGATTGGTGCAGTTATGAGTCTATTTTTTAGAGTTTCAAAGGCATGCTGGCAATTTTCATCAAAAAGAAAAGGATTATCAACCATCAACAGATTGCTTAATGGTTTGGCTATTTGTGAAAAATCCTTGATAAATCTTCTATAGAATCCAGCATGGCCTAAGAGACTTCTAACATATTTCACATTAGTTGGTGGAGGGAGTTTCTCTATGATCTCTACCTTTGCTTTATCAACTTCTATCCCTTTTCTTGAAACTTTGTGACCAAGAACAATCCCCTCTCGTACCATGAAATGGCACTTTTCCCAGTTCAAAACCAAATTAGTTTCTTGGCATCGTTTCAAGACTAGAGTTAGATGTTGCAAACAATCATAGAAGTTATCACCAAAAACAAAAAAGTCATCCATGAAGACTTCTAAGAACTTTTTGACCATATCTGAAAAAATTGCAAGCATACACCTTTGAAAAGTGGCTGGAGCATTGCATAACCCGAATGGCATTCTTCTATAGGCAAAAACTCCAAATGGGCATGTGAAAGAAGTCTTTTCCTGGTCTTTTGGATCCACTACTATCTGATTATATCCGGAATAACCATCAAGGAAACAATAGTAGGCATGGCCAGCTAATCTTTCAAGCATCTGATCAATAAAGGGAAGAGGGAAATGATCTTTACGGGTGGCATCATTTAGCCTTCTGTAGTCAATGCACATCCTCCATCCTGTCACAGTTCTTGTGGGAATAAGTTCATTCTTCTCATTAACGATGATCGTCATCCCACCCTTCTTTGGTACTACTTGGACTGGACTTATCCATGAGCTGTCAGAGATGGGATAGATTATCCCTGCGTTCCACAACTTCACCACTTCCTTTTGGATGACTTCTTTCATAGTGGGGTTTAACCTTCTCTGGGGTTGAATCACTGGTTTGGAGTTGTCCTCCAAGAGGATTTTATGCATGCACACTGCTGGGCTAATGCCCTTCAGATCATCAATGGTCCATCCTAGTGCATCCTTATGGGCCTTGAGTACATCAATAAGTTCTTCTTCTTCCCTTTTTGTTAGTGATGAATTGATGATCACAGGGAAACTCTCTGATGTGCCAAGGAATGCATATTTGAGATGGGTGGGTAATGGCTTCAGTTCTTGTTTTTGTACTTCTTCTTTCTTGTCTGATTTTCTCTTTTGGTCAGTAGAGATCTCAGCTGCCTGTTCCTTGGTTGTCTCTTGACCACTTTCCTCTTCTTGTTCATGCTGGTTAGCTTCTAACACTTCTTCCACCAAGTTTTCTATCATGTCCACACTTAAGTAGTCTTCTTGTTCGGGGAGGTGCTGCATTGACTTGAAGACATTTATGACCATTTGCTCATTGTGTACTCTGAAGATCATTTCTCCCTTTTCCACATCAATAATAGCTCTTGCAGTTGCTAAAAATTGCCTTCCCAAGATGATTGAATTGTTTCCTTCCTCTTCAGTGTCCAAAATTACAAAATCTGCAGGGAAAATAAACTCCCCAATCTTTATTAACAGATTTTCCACAATTCCGTTGGGTGTCTTGATTGATCTATCAGCCATGACTAGTGACATCCTGGTGGGTTTGAGTTCTTCTATAGCAAGCTTCCTCATCATAGACAAGGGCATCAGGTTGATACTGGCTCCAAGATCACAGAGGGCCTTGTCTAGTGTCATGTTGCCTATGGTACAGGCGACTACAAAACTTCCTGGGTCTTTGAGCTTTGGTGGAATCCCTTTTTGAAGTACCGCGCTACATTCTTCAGTGAGGAGTATAGTCTCCTTCTCCAACCAGCTTCTTTTCTTGTTGATGAGTTCCTTCAAGAACTTGGCATATAAGGGCATCTGTTCCAATGCCTCAGCCAAGGGAATGTTGATTTCCAACTTCTTGAAAGTTTCCAGGAATTTACGGAAGTGTTGATCTTTGGTTTCTTTGTTGAACCTCTGTGGATATGGCAGTGGAGGTGTGAAGTTCACTCCCTGCCTGTGATCCTTGGTTGATTCTTTCATTGCTTCCTTTGAGTTGTGTGGTTGTTTATCCTTCTCTTGAGCCTGATTGTGAGTTTGCTTGCTTGCTGTTACATCCTTATCGTTGGTTTCCTCTTCTTCAGCTTGTTTCTTGTCACTTTCCTCCTCTATTGGCCTCTTGTTGTTCTCCACTTGCTTCTTTGTAGTGTCATTGTTGCTTGTTAATGTTCTCCCACTCCTTAACTGTATCGCCTTACATTATTTCTTAGGATTTGGAATTGTGTCACTTGGCAGGGAACTTGATGGCCTCTCTGTTGTAAAGTGTTTAGAGAGCTGGCCTATTTGTCTTTCCATGTTCTTGATGGAGGCTTCTTGATTTTTGGCTGTCATTTCTTGATGTTTCCACAGCTTGTCTATTAAGGTTTCCAAGTTAGTGATCCTTTGAGATTCAGGGGGTGCTTGTGGTTGGTTGTGAGATGTGGGTGGTTGATGATAGGTGTTTTGATTGATGGGTTGGTTATGGGTTGGATAATGGTTAAAGTTGGGGTAAGTGTTTTGTGGTTTTCTGAATGAATTTTGGTTGTTGTTCTGCTGGTTGTTCCTTGGGTTATTTTGTGTTGTGTTTCTTTGCCATGACTGTTGGTTATGGTTATGGTTATCTCCCCATCTAAGGTTGGGGTGGTTCTTCCAGGAAGGATTGTAAGTATCACCATAGACCTCATTCTGTCAAGAACTTTGGTTATGCATGTACTGTACTTGCTCCTGTTGCTGTTCTTCTTAGCTCTCTTCATTTTGCACCCATGTAGTTGATGATTGGCTTGTATTCACAGCTGCTACTTGAAGACTGTCAATTCTCTTAGCCATTTGCTCAAATTGTTGTTGAATTTGTTGTTGTATCATCTTGTTTTGAGCCAAAATGGAATCCACTCCTTCCAGTTCTAGTACTCCCTTCCTCTGTGATGGTTGTCGGGTTCTTTGATGAGCAAAGAAGTATTGGTTGTTGGCCACCATGTCCACAAGATTCTGGGCTTCTTCAGCAGTTTTCATCAGTTGCAATGAACCTCCCGCAGAGTGATCTAATGCCTTTTGAGATTTCAACGTCAATCCTTCATAGAAATTCTGTAGTACATCCCATTCATTGAACATTTCTGGGGGACATTTTCTGATTAAGGCTTTGTATCTCTCCCATGCTTCATATAAGGATTCGGCATCTAATTGAGTGAATGTCTGCACCTCAGTTTTCAGCCTGATGATCCTTTGGGGTGGATATAATTTGGCTAGAAATTTAGTCACCAAATCATCCCAACTAGTGATGCTTCCCTTGGGAAAAGTTTCAAGCCATTGTGCAGCCTTATCCCTTAATGAGAATGGGAATAGCAGGAGCTTGTATGTTTCAGGGTTCACGCCATTGGATTTGACAGTGTCACAAATCCTTAAGAATGTGGATAAATGCTGATTGGGATCTTCCAATGGGCTTCCTCCATAGGAACAATTGTTCTGGACAAGTGTAATGAGTTGTGGTTTTAGCTCGAAGTTGTTTGCATTGACATTGGGAGTGAGGATGCTACTCCCACAGTGTCCTGGATTTGCAAAAGTGTATGAGGCTAGGACTCTTCTTTGAGGGGGGTTATTGTTGTTGTTGTTAGCTGCTCCCCCTGTTGCATTCAGATTTGAGTGATTCCCTTCCATTTCGTGATATTCTTCTTCCTCAGATTCTTCCTCTCCAACGATACCTTTCCCTCTTTCAGCTCTTCTTATTCTCCTGAGAGTCCTCTGATCAGATTCAGATAGAATAGGAATCACTCTCCCTGTACCTGTCATACAAACAGGGCAGGAGAAACACACAACCAGTGATACTTCACTCTATTGCTAGAATGAAGTTTGAGTTAGCTTAAGCAAAAATTCAAACAGTTAGTGGGTTAGTCAAAATTAAAGAAAAAGTGCTTGATCTAACTGCCACCTCACTTAATCATTGTCAATCTAATCAATCCCCGACAACGGCGCCAAAAACTTGATGTGCGAAAAACGATCCGACACAAAACTCACCGGCAAGTATACCGGGTCGCATTAAGTAATAAAACTCACGGGAGTGAGGTCGATCCCACAGGGATTGAAGGATTGAGCAATTTTAGTTTAGTGGTTGATTTAGTCAAGCGAATCAAGTGTTGATTGTGTGAATTTGTGTTGACAGAATTTAAAGTGCAGAAAATGTAAAGGGGAATGGGTGATTTTGCAGAAATTAAAGAGCATTAAAAGTAAAAGAGCTGAATCTTAAAGTGCAAGTAATGTAAATTGCAGAAACTTAAAGTGCAAGAAATATAAATGACTTGAAAATTAAAAGGGGAATGGGGATTGGATCTGCAGGAATCAAACAAGGAAATTAAAATGGAAACCAATAGATCTCAGGACCCAAGAGACTAGATAACTAAGTCTAGATTTCAATGCCTTCCTAGATCCAAATTCAGAAAACAATTGCAAGAGAAATTAAGATCAAGCAGTGGAATAAAGGAATTCAAATA
>NW_026264118.1:0-2097 GCF_000817695.3 Arachis duranensis
GGGATTCACCATCTTTTTGTTTGAAGGTTTGAACATCCACTTTCAGCTTGCTCAGCTTTTGAGGAGGAAAGAATTTATCCAGGAATGCAGTGACTAGCTTATCCCAGGAGTCCAGGCTATCCTTGGGTTGTGAATCCAACCATATTCTAGCTCTGTCTCTTACACCAAAAGGGAAAAGCATGAGTCTGTAGACTTCAGGATCAACTCCATTCGTCTTTACAGTCTCACAAATCTGCAAGAACTCAGTTAAAAACTGGTAGGAATCTTCAGATGGAAGTCCATAAAACTTGCAGTTTTGTTGCATTAAGGCAACCAGCTGAGGTTTCAGCTCAAAGTTGTTGGCTCCAATGGCAGGAATGGAGATGCTTCTTCCATCAAACATGGACGTTGGCTTTGTGAAGTCACCAAGCATTCTCCTTGCATTATTATTATTTTCGGCTGCCATCTCCTTCTCTTGTTCAAAATTTTCTGAAAGGTTACTTCTGGATTATTGTAATTTAGCTTCTCTTAATTTTCTCTTCAGAGTCCTTTCAGGTTCTGGATCAATTTCAACAAGAGTGCCTTTATCCTTATTCCTGCTCATATGAAAGAGAAGAAAGCAAGAAAAGAAGAGGAATCCTCTATGTCACAGTATAGAGATTCCTTTATGTTAGTAGAAAAAGAAAAGGGGAGAAGAATGTAAAAGAGAGGATTCGGATATTAGGTGGAGAGGGGTGAAGAGAAGTGTTAGTAATTAAATAAATAAATAGAATAAGAAAAGAGAGGGGAAATTTCGAAAACAATTTTGAAAAAGGGGTTAGTAATTTTCGAGAATTAAAGATAAGATAAGATTAAAATTAAAATTTAAAACAATTAATTAAAAAGAAATTTTGAAAAAGGGATGAGATATTTTCGAAAATTAGAGAGGGAAAAGTAGTTAGTTGGTTTTGAAAAAGATAAGAAATAAACAACAAGTCAAAGAGTTAGTTGAAAAAGAAATTAAAATCAAATTTGAAAAAGATAAGAAGATAAGAAGTTAGATAAGATATTTTGAAATCAAATTTTGAAAAAGATAAAATTTTTGAAAAAGATAAGATAAAAGATAAAAAGATATATTTGAAAAAGATTTAATTTTTAAAAAGACTTAACTAACAAGAAACTACAAGATAAGATTCTAGAACTTAAAGATTGAACCTTTCTTTACAAGAAAGTACAAACTTCAAATTTTTTAACCAATCACATTAATTGTTAGCTAATTTTCGAAAATATGATATAAAGATAAGAAAAAGGTTTTGAAAAATATTTTGAAAAAGATTTTTGAAATTTTCGAAAAATAGAAAAAGATATAATTTTTGAAAAAGATTTTTGAAAAGATAAGATTTTTAAAATTGAACTTGTAAGAAACAACTAATTTTGAAAATTTTTGACTAAGTCAACTCAAATTTTCGAAAATTATGAGAAAAATAAGGAAAAGATATTTTTTTGATTTTTGAAATTTAATTATGAGAGAGAAAAACATAAAAATGACCCAAAATATGAAAATTTTGGATCAAACACATAATGCATGCAAGAACACTATGAATGTTAAGATGAACTCCAAGAACACTTTGAAGATCATGATGAACATCAAGAACATATTTTTGAAAAATTTTTTATGCAAAGAAAACATACAAGACACCAAACTTAGAAATCTTTAATGCATGAAAAATATGAATGCAAAAGTGCACATGAAAAACAACAAACAACACAAAACAAGAAATCATCAAGATCAAACAAGAAGACTTGTCAAGAATAACTTGAAGATCATGAAGAACACTATGAATGCATGAGATTTTCGAAAAAATGCAAGAAAAATTTTAAAAGCATGCAATTGACACCAAACTTAAAAATTAACACAAGACTCAAACAAGAAACACAAAATATTTTTGATTTTTATGATTTTCTAATTTTTTTGTATTTTTATTTTAATTTTTTCGGAAAACATGGTTAGAAAAACGAAAAAGAAAAGAAAAATTTTGAAAAAGATTTTTTGAAAAGAAAATTACCTAATCTGAGCAACAAGATGAACCGTCAGTTGTCCATAATCGAACAATCCCCGGCAACGGCGCCAAAAACTTG
>NW_026264118.1:2739-4097 GCF_000817695.3 Arachis duranensis
ATTGTATTGAAACTTGAGGTACAGCAGAGCTCTACACCCTTAATCTATGGTGTGCAGAAACTCCACTGTTGAAAACACATAAGTAAAAGGTTTAGGCATGGCCGAATGGCCAGCCCCCTGAATGTGATCAATAGCCTCCTAAGATGAAGAATAAAACAAAACTGAGACCAAAGATGTCTAATACAATAGTAACTTATCCTATTTATACTAGACTAGCTACTAGGGTTTACATGAGTAAGTAATTGATGCATAAATCCACTTCCGGGGCCCACTTGGTGTATGCTTGGGCTGAGCTTGATCTATCCACGAGCTGAGGCTTTTCTTGGAGTTGAACTCCAAGTTATAACGTGTTTTGGGCGTTCAACTCCGGATCATTACGTTTTTCTGGCGTTTAACTCCAGACAGCAGCATGTACTTGGCGTTCAACGCCAAGTTACGTTGTCAATTTCCGAATAAAGTATGGACTATTGTATATTGATGGAAAGCTCTGGATGTCTACTTTCCAACGCCGTGAAGGGCGCGCCAATTGGAGTTCTGTAACTCCAGAAAATCCATTTCGAGTGCAGAGAGGTCAGATTCCAACAGCATCTGCAGTCCTTTTGTCAGCCTTTTTCCAGAGTTTTGCTCAAATCCCTCAATTTCAGCCAGAAATTACCTGAAATCACAGAAAAACACACAAACTCATAGTAAAGTCCAGAAATGTGAATTTAACATAAAAACTAATGAAAACATCCCTAAAAGTAGCTTGAACTTACTAAAAATTACCTAAAAACAAGGCCAAAAAGCGTATGAATTCTCCGCTCATCAAGTTCTAAGTTGACCATCCATCTCAAGCAAACTATATTCAAGTGGGACAATAAAACTTACGGATAAGAGTTTTACCCACTCGAATGTTGTGTTGGATGGTGACTTAGGAAGAGAGACTTCCAATAGCTTGTAATTTCCACTACTTTGTGATCCTCCTTGATTATCTCCCACCTCTTGATAAGCTTCCTCATGTTTCACTTACTTTCCAACTTCTTCTAATTCTTTCTCATTGCTTAAGTCATGTCTTGGAGGTTGTGCACGATCCTCCTCAACATCAATCTCAAACCCAATGGAAGAAGGCTCAACAAGGTCACCAACGTTACTAGTTGGCACAGGATAATCCTCAATGATGAGACTTGCTTCTTGCTCAACTTTCTCCAATTCTTCAACAACTCCTTTAATTTCAATAAATTCAACCGTCTCTGTAACACCCTAATTACCCTAATCTTTACCTCTAACCGTAAAGCAAATGTTAATCAGAGGTTACGACAGTTCTAAAGCTTATACATACATATATATATATATATATATATATATATATGTTGTGAATT
>NW_026264118.1:12922-13538 GCF_000817695.3 Arachis duranensis
TGGAAGGATCAACAAAAGCCTCAACAAGGCTTTAACAATGGTGGACGCAATAGGCTGAGCAATAGTAAGCCATATCCATCATCTTCTTAGCAACAGACAGAGCATTCTGAACAAAACACTTCTAATTTAGCCAATATAGTCTCTGATCTGTCAAAGGCCACTTTCAGTTTCATGAATGAAACAAGATCCTCCATTAGAAATTTGGAGGCACAAGTGGGCTAGCTGAGTAAGAAAGTCATTGAAACTCCTCCTAGTATTCTCCCAAGCAATACAGAAGAAAATCCAAAAGGAGAGTGCAAGGCCATTGATTTACTCAAAGTGGCCGAATGCACTAGGGAGGAGGAGGACAAAAATCCTAGTGAGGAAGACCTCCTGGGACGTCCTTCAAGCAAGAAGGAGTTTCCTATTAAGGATCCAGAGGAATCTGAGGCTCATATAGAGACCATGGAGATTCTATTAAATCTCCTTCTGCCATTCATGAGCTCTGATGACTATTCTTCCTCTGAAGAGGATGAAGATGTGACTGGAGAGCAAATTGCTCAATACTTAGGAGCTATCATGAAGCTGAATGCCAAGTTATTTGGTAATGAGACTTGGGAAAGTGAACCTCCCCTGC
>NW_026264119.1:0-6310 GCF_000817695.3 Arachis duranensis
GGAGCACTTCTTTCAGGAGGACAAAAGCAGCGAATAGCAATTGCAAGAGCCATCATAAAGAATCCGGTGATTCTTCTTCTTGATGAAGCAACCAGTGCTCTTGACTCTGAATCTGAATTACTTGTCCAAAATGCCCTTGATCATGCCTCATTGGGCAGGACTACATTGGTAAGTTCAATAATCCATTTAATACTTAGTCAAAAGACACAATTATTAACACTCATCAAAATTATGCTTGAAACCAGTTGATTAGTTCACACATCAATTTTGTTAGGTGGCATAACATAAGGCATCAGACATTATACATGCTTTTAATGTTTGATATCTTAGCCTTGTTTGATAACAGAGAAATGTTAAGTGACTAACATCTTTGGTTGACAACAACTTCACTTTGATCAGGTTGTTGCACACAAGCTATCAACTGTCCGAAATGCAGATGTCATAGCCGTTGTCAACGCCGGTTCCATCATCGAAATCGGCACGCACAACGAGCTCATAACCCATCCAAACGGCCACTATGCAAAGCTAGCAAAACTCCAAACACAACTCAGCTTTGATGATCAACAAGAAATATCCAATGCTGTTTCTTCTGCAGCAAGAAGCAGTGCTGGTAGAACCAGCACAGCAAGATCAACAAGCCCTGCAATTTTCCAAAAATCACCAATCCCTATTGATGATAACACCATAACCCCAGAATCATCTCTTGTTTCTCATCCTTCACCTTCTTTTCCAAGGCTTCTATCTCTGAATGCACCTGAATGGAAACAATGTTTAATTGGTACTTTTTCCGCAATAGCTTTCGGCTCAGTGCAGCCCATATATGCCTTAACAATTGGTGGCATGATTTCTGCATTTTTCGCCGAAAGCCATAGTGAAATGATTCACAGAATCAGGACTTACTCTTTGATTTTCACTTCTCTTTCTCTTGCTTCCATCACACTCAACCTCTTGCAGCACTACAATTTCGCATACATGGGAGCAAAATTAACTAAAAGGATACGGCAGAGAATGCTTGAGAATATCTTAACATTCGAAACGGCTTGGTTTGATGAAGAAAATAACTCCAGTGGAGCATTGTGCTCAAGGCTAAGCAATGAGGCTTCCATGGTTAAGTCCCTTGTCGCGGATCGCGTTTCATTGCTGGTTCAAACAGCTTCTGCTGTCAGCATTGCAATGATCATAGGACTCGCCGTGGCGTGGAAGCTCGCTCTTGGGATGATAGCAGTGCACCCACTCACAATCCTCTGCTTCTACACAAGAAAAGTTCTTCTCTCTACACTCTCATCAAAATTCATCAAGGCACAGAATCATAGCACACAGATTGCAGTTGAAGCAGTGTACAACCACAGAATTGTGACTTCATTTGGAAGCATACAAAAGGTTTTGACATTATTCGATGAAGCGCAGGAGGCGCCAAGGAAGGAGGCGAGGAAGAAGTCGTGGCTGGCCGGGATTGGAATGGGGTCTGCTCAATGCCTAACATTCATGACATGGGCTTTGGATTTCTGGTATGGAGGGACATTGGTGGAGAAGAAGGATATTTCTGCAGGGGATGTGTTTAAGACATTCTTTGTTTTGGTTAGCACTGGGAAGGTCATTGCTGAAGCTGGAAGCATGACTTCTGATCTTGCAAAGTCCTCAACTGCTGTCAAATCTGTTTTTGAGATTCTTGACAGGAAATCACTTATTCCCAAGGTATATGCAGCAGTGCATGTTACTGAGTCTAAATTCTTAACTCTAGTTATCAACTAACTTTGGTTTTATTATTTTGAATAGGCTGGTGATTGCAACAATGGAAGAAAGTTGGAAAATATGAGTGGGAAGATAGAACTAAAGAACGTTGATTTCGCCTACCCAAGTAGGGCAGGGACACCGATATTGCGCAAGTTTTGCTTGGAGGTGAAGGCAGGGAAGAGTATTGGGTTAGTTGGGAAGAGTGGTTGTGGAAAATCAACAGTGATTGCATTGATCCAAAGATTCTATGATGTTGAGAGAGGGTTTGTGAAAATGGACAATGTGGACATAAGGGAACTAGATATTCAATGGTATAGGCAGCACACTGCACTTGTTAGCCAAGAACCTGTCATATATTCTGGCACTGTAAGGGATAACATCTTGTTTGGGAAGCAAGATGCAACTGAGAATGAAGTTGTTGAGGCTGCAAAAGCCGCAAATGCTCATGAGTTCATATCGTAAGTTCTCATTTTACTTATAAGCTTATAATTAATGTTAGCTATACCAAGTTAAACAAGTACTTATAGTAGAATTGCATTCTATTTGCAATGCAGATCATTGAAAGATGGATATGAAACAGAATGTGGAGAAAGGGGAGTGCAACTATCTGGAGGGCAAAAGCAGAGAATAGCAATAGCAAGGGCCATAATAAGGAACCCAACAATATTGCTGCTTGACGAAGCAACAAGTGCACTTGATGTTCAATCAGAACAAGTTGTGCAAGAAGCATTAGACAGGATCATGGTGGGAAGAACCACCATTGTTGTAGCACATAGGCTCAACACCATCAAAGAACTTGACTCGATTGCATATGTCTCAGAGGGTAAGGTTCTTGAGCAAGGAACCTATGCTCAACTTAGGCACAAGAGAGGTGCCTTCTTCAATCTTGCATGCCATCAAATCCAAAATTAGGTAGCAATAATAATAACAATAATGTAATTATTATAATGAAAATTTACATGTCTTGTAATCCCTAAAATAAGTAATAATCCTATCACTAGTTAGTACTTTGAACTTAAAATCTAAAGTTGTACCAAGCTCTCAATATGCTCAAATGATATAGGAGGACTTTCAGCTGTTTCGTTCCAGGGCACGTAGCGAGAATAAATCCGTTTAAAGGTGTAGTCTTTTAACCGGAAAACAACAACATTATAGTTTACAACCAACACCAAAGACATGCCGCTGCAATCATCTTCACTATCTTGAATAAGGTGAAGCACTTTGACGCTGGCAATGAAATCATTCGGCCAATACATTGGAGAAAGATCAAGTGTGTGCAGAAGAACCCACTTAGAATAGTCCATAGCCATCTTATACACTCTTATCATGTTGCTTCTCTCAGGAGAACTAAATCCAACCAAATTCAAGTGGCCACATGCAGCTGCAGGAATGTAAAAGTAATCAAGATCCGGCAAGGGAGGCATGTTGTCATCCCTCAACCGCAGTTCTTTAAAGTCAAAACGCAAACTCACAGACATCTTCGCATACGAATCCGGATCAACGAAGCCAATCCAGTGCACTGAACCGTTGAAGTAAACTCCGTTATGAAGTTCGAACTTGGCTGGAGCCATGAGAGGGGACCCACACGGCCTCCAAGAACCAGGCTCGGCTTCATCAGTCGAAGAGTATACCATTGTTTCAAAGCGCGAGCGGCTTGAATTTTTAACTGCTTTAAATTTCCATACGCAGATAGCAACGTAGTCAGACGACGAAGTTGAGGGATCAAAAGCGAAGTTCATATACAACCATGGCGATGATTCGTGGCTATCGGCGTCAAGAGCCTTGTAGGGGTCGGGGAGGAAGTTGAAGCATTCAGTGGTCGGGTTACAGACAAAGAACGATTCTATTGGTAAGAATGCTCGATTTTTGTGGTGGTGTAATATTCTGCAAAGCAAGAGGCCATTGCATGATTGCACAATGTAGGCAAGGTCCTTCGGGTGGATTTCGATGGAGTCGAAGGGAGATGATGAGCCGTGACTTCCGTTCTCTAAGGATAACGGCTTGATATCGTTATGGTTATTGAAGTAACGGTTTTTGTTATCATCGTCTTCTCCGGATTCCAAGAAAATGCTAGAGACCTTGGTGATGTTGGCGTGGCGGAAGACATGGCGATGGCAGAAATAAGGGGAGGAGATGATTGTGGACCATCGTTTGGAGACGCATTTGAATCTGATTAACGTTTTGGCGCCAAGGTGCAGGAGGATTTCAGTCAACAAATCCTCGTTCTCTTCGATTTTTTCTGGTGAAGATGGTGATTTTGATACTTTTATTCTGCTCATTGCTCTTCTGATTTAATTTACCCACTATAATTTGCGGCCGGTATATAAATCTCCCCGATGCATCTGTGTTGTTCAACTTTCTTTTATATGGTGTAACAGAACAACAAACCCAAACCAGTGTGTTTGAAAACCCTGGAATTCAATTCCCATTCTGAAAACAAAAATAATAAATTAAATTAAAAGTAAACTGCTAAAATAATATTTAAGAAATACGACAAAAAAATTAAATATTAAATATATATTTTAAAAAATAATTTTAAATATTATTAAATTTTGATATAAATTTTTATAATTATTATTTAAAAAATAAGATATTTTTATCTTTAAAATTTAGTAATTTTTTGTCAAATAAATTAAAAAAAATTATGTGAATGATTATATTTTTTAAAAAATAAAAAAATTTAGAGATTAAATTTTATTTTAAATATTTTTATGCATTTTTTAAATATTTATTTAAATATTGTTTCAAAAATTTAGATCAAATAAGTAAGTCATTTGTTAAATATAAAAAAATTTGTATTTACAAAAAATATAATATTTATTATTTTTTTGCATTTTTAAATTATTCAAATACAGTTTTGACAATAATATATTTTTCAAAAATATTTTTTGTTAATGATAAAATCTTTTAAATACTAAATTAATCAATTAATAATTAATTAGATAAAATTCAATTAATTTTATGAGCAATTTACATAAATAAAATAAATGGGAGAAAGTGTTACGCAAATACAACATTTTGAAAAACTAGACGCAAATGCAATAAACCTAATTATATGTGATCCACGACACCCTAACACGGAATCTAAATACATATAATCCGCTAGATCCTGTCGCATATTACGTTCAGAAGCTGCAAACACATAAACCGCTATACCTTGTAGCGGTTTATGAACAAATGGGCTTAAAGTGTATTACGCGAGACCTTGTAGCGGATTATGAAGAGAGTGGAACTTTAGAACAAATTCATGAATACCAGTATAATAATAACAACCCATGATGCAAAATGTACGAAGTCATACAAATATACTCGTCATAAGCAATAAGTCGTACAAATATATGAAGCTATAGAAAACATAACAGCCACCAGGCATTAACACTACCACAAAATAAATTACTACATAAGTCATACAAATATAATAGTCACAAGTCATTAACACTAACAAGAAATAAATAAGTCATAATTCATACAAATATAACAGTCGGAACTTACACAAGGGGCGCTATTGCTTGTCACCATCATCATCACGGTCGTCCCCAAATGGACCAAGTAGCTGCGAGCTTGTGCCACATCGAGTCGGATGCCTAACTCTGGTCGCTCGCTGATCTCCAGGTGGAGCATCCTGTAGACCCACTCCAAATGTAAATGGCGGCGTCCCTCCATGCCAAACCAAGTGTCATATGGGCTGCCTGCGGGCTGATTAAGGTCGACCGGCAGCTGGGAGTCAGAAACCTGAGACGGCATATCTGCTGACTGTGGCTTGTACTCCGGAGGCTCGGACGAACCTCTTGGGAGCGGACTCTAGTACTGCTGAACATTGTCACCCCGTATGATTGATGCAATTGCATATTTGTTATATTAGCTAGTTAGTTTAGTTGGTTTTAGCTTAATCTCACTCATTTTCTCTAAATAAACAAGTCCTTTTATGAGTTTTATCTTCATGCATGAGAACACCAAGGAACATGTTGATTCTAGCCAAATTCATGCAAATTGATTTAAGGAATACATACATGAATGAGTATGAATGAATCTCATGAAATTTATTGCATGAATTGGTAAGACTTTGAAGCCATTTCCTTTGTTGATGATAGGTGATGAAACAAGGAAGCATGGAAGCAAGAATAATGCAAGCTGGGCAAGAAGTTGGCGTTGCCAACTTAGGAATGTGGTGCGTTGTTGAGAACAACGCCAGGCAGCCTTGGAAGCAAAGTTGGCGTTGCCAACTTGAGGAATAGGTGCGTTGTTGAAGGCAACGCCAGGCAGCCTTGGAAGAGAAGTTGGCATTGCTAACTTGGAGAAAGGAGTGAGATATTATGGACAACGCACACAAGCAAGGAACTTGGGCCATGAAGGAGTTTCGAGGGCGTTGCCAACGCCAAGAACTATTGGCGTGTCTCAAGGCAACGCACATGAGTGAGCTTGGCCCAAGAGGGGAAGAAGCTGGCGTTGCCAACGCCAGGAACCATAGGCGTGTCCCTAGGCAACGCCACACAAGCAAACTTGGCCCAGGAAAATGAGATGCACGTTGCCAACGCCAAGTTATGAAGGCGTGTTCCTTGGCAACGTAGCAAGCAAT
>NW_026264119.1:12973-13527 GCF_000817695.3 Arachis duranensis
AGCCTTTCAGTGTGGCAAATCTCTCTGTATACGTCCACTAAAGAGGTTTTTAGAGGAGTACAAGAGTGATATTTCCTGGGCCTCTCGAGACCGAGCTCTTCCTTCTTCTTGGCTTCCCTTTCCCTCTCCTTGGATGAGGAAGTGGGTCCAGGTCGCCAGCTCAGGTCCCTTAATTTTGCATTCTCTTCCATGTTGATGTACTTCTCGGCCCTTTCTTGTACATCACTTAGAGAAACGGGGTGTCTTTTTGATATGGACTGTGAGAAGGGACCTTCTCTGAGCCCATTGACTAACCCCATTATGACTGCCTCTGTGGGCAGGTCTTGGATCTCCAAACATGCTTTATTGAACCTTTCCATATAGGCTCGTAGAGGCTCTCCGACCTCCTGTTTTATTCCCAGGAGGCTCGGTGCATGTTTTACCTTGTCTTTCTGAATTGAGAACCTCATCAAAAATTTCTTTGAGAGGTCCTCAAAGCTGGTGATTGATCTCGGGGGAAGGCTATCGAACCACTTCATCGCTGCTTTCGATAAGGTGGTCGGGAAAGCCTTGCA
>NW_026264120.1:0-982 GCF_000817695.3 Arachis duranensis
CATTACCTTCTCATCTCAAATATGCATTTCTTGGGACTTCAGAAAGCCTCCCAGTGATCATCAATTCGTCTTTGACAAAGAAAGAAGAAGGAGAACTTCTTGATGTTCTCAGAGCCCACAAGGATGCCTTAGGATGGACCATTGATGACTTGAAAGGCATCAGCCCTACAGTATGCATGCATAAGATTCTTTTGGAGGACAATTCCAAAGCAGTAATTCAACCTCAGAGAAGACTAAACCCTACAATGAAGGAAGTTGTCCAGAAGGAAGTGATGAAGTTATGGAATGCAGGAATCATATATCCTATTTCCGATAGCTCATGGATAAGCCCAGTCCAAGTGGTACCAAAGAAAGGAGGGATGACAGTCATTATTAATGAGAAGAATGAACTCATCCCCACCAGAACAGTGACAGGGTGGAGAATGTGTATTGATTATAGAAGATTGAATGATGCCACACGCAAGGATCACTTCCCACTTCCTTTCATTGACCAAATGCTTGAAAGGTTGGCTGGCCATGCTTATTATTGCTTATTGGATGGCTATTCTGGGTATAATCAGATAGTGGTAGATCCAAAGGACCAAGAAAAGACTTCATTCACATGCCCAGTTGGAGTTTTTGCCTATAGAAGAATGCCATTCGGATTATGCAACGCCCCAGCCACTTTTCAAAGGTGTATGCTCTCCATTTTCTCAGATATGGTTGAAAAATTTTTAGAGGTTTTCATGGATGACTTTTCTGTTTTTGGTGACACTTTCAATACTTGCTTAAACCATCTAACTCTTGTCTTGAAACGGTGCCAAGAAACTAATTTGGTTTTGAACTGGGAGAAGTGCCATTTCATGGTACCTGAGGGGATTGTTCTTGGTCATAAAGTTTCAAGAAAAGGGATAGAGGTTGACAAGGCAAAAGTGGAAATAATAGAAAAACTCCCTCCACCAACTAATGTGAAATCTGTTAGAAGTTTCTTGGGGCATGCAGG
>NW_026264120.1:7091-13526 GCF_000817695.3 Arachis duranensis
TCGTCTCCCAACGAGTTGCAGAGAGATGTGCTATTTCATCAATCGGGTGTTTTCAAAAATGGTTGAGTTGATGAACAGAAATTTAAATTAGAGAATTTAATTAATTCTAAATAAAAGCCTTGACTAGGGATAGATTAGTTGGAAGCCCTATTCTTGTTGAAATACTCTCAAGATTAATTAATAATTGGAAGTTACTCTGCTTAGTTAACCCTTACTAGGTAAAGGAAAGTCAAGCAAGTTGGAAATCTGTTTCTAGTCATAAGTCCTAATCCTCTCCCTTGGGAAGGATTAGAGTTAATGATTAGAGGGTGATTCAACAATAAACCCAATTATAATTTTTCTCTTGAGTAGTTCAACTCGAGGGTTCCTTTCAATCATCCCCCAATCAAGTCATGGAACTACTCACTCATCATAATTATAAAATTCACAGAATTAATGGTGAAAATAAAAGAAGACATGATAAACAATAATGAAAGGATTAATTGAAAATAAAAATAGTCTATATTAATAACTTGTAAAAATAAGCCAAAGTCAACTCTAGAGGGATTAAAAATATGGAAGAATAAATATAAAAAGTAAATAACAAAATAAGATGACTAGTACCGGAAGTAGACTCTTCTCAAAAGCTAAAGCCAAAATCTTCCAATGCTAATTATGAATGCTCAAGTGAGTGAAAAAACCTAGGGGAGGATTAATTCCAGATCTAAAACTAAAAATTATGCAGAATGAATTGTGTCTCTCGTTTCTGCATGTTCCCTGACTCTAGTCTGTAATTCTGGGCCAAAAACTGGGTTGAAATCTGGCCCAAAAACTCTGCCAGCAACTTTTGAAATTCTGCAGATCACGCACGTCACGCGGACGCGTCATTCGGCGTTTTTCTTTTCCATGCGGGCGCGTCGTCCATGCCTCCGCGTCGCTTCTGCTTTTCCAATCCGCGCGTTCGCGTCATTCATGCGGCTGCGTCACTGCGAATTCCTTTCTTCCGCGCGGTCGCGTCACTGACGCATATGCGTCACTTCTCGCTGGTCATCTCTTTAATTTCTTGTATTCCTTCCATTTTTGCAAGCTTCCTTCCCAATCTCGCACTCATTCATGCCCTATAAAGCCTGAAACATTTAACACACAGATCACGGCATCGAATGGAATAAAGGGGGATTAAAATACCTAATTAAAAGGTCTCCAGGAAGTAAGTTTTCAATCATGTAATAATTTTAGGAAGGAAATATAAATGCATGCTAATTATATGAATAAGTGGGTAAAGACCATGATAAAATCACACAATTAAACACATTGTAAACCATAAAATAGTGGTTTATCAGTTTTCGAAAAGCTTTCAAAAACTGGATTGGGAATTTTTGCATCCACGCGCACGCGCAGCCTACGCGCACACGTGGATGTCTATTCTGGACCCAAATGCGCAAACGCGCAAGGCATGCGTACGCGTGGGTAGAAGAACGTTGGCACTCCAACGTTGAGTCAAATGCCAATGACAGCAACCAGCACCCAATTTTCAAAGAAATGTTTGTCCCAACGTTTACCCTCAAACGTGGACTCAAACGTGGGCACCAGAACATTGCAATTCAAGCACTCATCTCTTCTCAACAGCAAGGGAAACCAATTGGAGCAACTTCAACCCAATTCAATTAAGGACAGAAGCCCAATTCAGAGATTGAAGATCAATGGAAGAAAGTGTATAAATAGCTTAGAATTCAAGTTAGTTAGAGGACGGACGGAGACTAATATTGTAACTCTGTCAATTTTCCTTTTCGGCAATTCTTTCAATTCTACAATGTATCTTTCAATTCAATTTTCCATTCTGAGAGCTATAAACAACTAAACCTCTTTCATTGGGTTATGGAGTTCTATTGTAATTCAATGGATCAACAATAGTTTTCATCTTCTTCTTCTTTCTTTTCTCTTGATTTTTGTTAGAAAGCTTTCGATCTTAATTCAATTGGGTAGTTGTCTTGACAGAGAAGCTACCCATAATTGGAATTCCTCTGATCCTTGAGAGAGGAATGAGGAATTCATGCTAGAAATACTTTCTCACATTGGATTAGATTGGGGATTGGATGGATATTTTTACATTTAATCCTACCAATACTTTGATCTATGAATTTGTGTGGTATAGTCAGTGACCGAACTTCAACTCTTCTCATGAGCAATTAAATCAAGACATTGGGCAATTTTTCATGCTTAGAGAGATTGGTGAGCCAAGACATCGGGATCCAATCATCTAAGATTGCCAAGCAAAGTCAATGAATGCATTGATTGAGGAAGAGATGAAAACGATTTGATCCGGAGAGTTCAATATCTCCTGAAACCCAATGAATTCCCTATTCTGATCTTACCCATTCTGTTTACATTCTATTCTTTTTTTCATGCTTAATCCCCATTCTCATTTAATTTCTTGCAATTTAAGCTTTTGCACTTTAATTACTTGCAATCTAAGTTTCTACTCTTATTATTCTGCAATTTAACTTCTATTCATTTAATTTCTTGCAATTTATGTTTTCCGCCAATTTACAACCTACACATCAATTCAATTTCTAATTTCTCTCAACTAGAACAATTCTCCAATTAACATTGATCAACCAACCAATCACTGTGGGATTCGACCTCACTCTATTGTGAGTTTTTACTTGACGATAATCCGGTGCACTTTTCGGTAGAAAATTTGTTGCGAGACAAGTTTTTGTGCATCAGGTCCTAAGTTTTTTCATCCTGAATGTGCTTGAAGAGTGACCAAAGTAACTTGTGGGAGCTGGGCTAAAAATAAAGTGAAATGCCATGCTTTTCATGGAAAAGACTACACTTTCCTTGAGCACACTCCTCTAGCGTTTGAAATGCCATGCATTGGCATGCAAAACACCAAGATTTCTTCATTGGTGTGTGGAATGCCCCTATGTGGTGTTAAACGCCAATCTTATATGGTCCCTGGAACTCTTCTTTCCTTGGCGTGTGACCGCCCTTGTTGTGGCATGTAAAACGTCCAAATGGGTCTTTGAAATACTCTTCTGAAAACTTGGCCCAGCGTGCAATGCTGAGGTTCGGCGTGTGGAATGCCACTCATCAAACAAGGTCCTGGGAGTGTGGTGTTTGGTGTGTGACACGTCAATGAGTGGCATTTAACGCCCATTCAACTTTGCTTCATTTAAGTTGTCGAAGGCATTTCAATCCTCAACGCCCATATATCTTGGCGTTTGGAATGCCAACTATTCGTGGGATCATGCGTATGAATGGATGCAAAATTCACACTTGTGCAGACGCATTGTAGTGCGTGAATACGCACGGATGCTAAATCTTCAGGCATGCGTATGCATGGGTGCATTTTTGAAGGAGTTTCATTTTTGAATTCTCAGTGTTCATGGCATGTTAAACGCCATCCATGCACACGTCCACGGGGATCTTCTCTTCATGGTGTGTGACACGCCACTTCCTCGGCGTGTTGCATGCCCATTTCTTGCTCAAATTGTCTTGGATTTGATCCTCTGGAAAGCTGACTCAGTGTGCAACTCCGCGTCTTGCCATGTTGCATACCAAGTTCTTCACTAGGTGTTTGAAATGCCGGTTTGTTGGCATGTCAAATGCCAAAGTACAAGGCAAACTGGGGTGATTCTTCAAGGGCGTTTGAAACATCATGAATGGCATGTGAAACGCCCATTCATGCACTCCTCTAGAACTTTGGCCTGGCATTTAACACCACTATGTGGCATGTGAAATGCCAGGTCCCCTGCTTCTGATTCATGGGCGTGTTGATGCCCCTTGTCTGGCGTGTAAAACGCCAATCCTCTGCCTCCTGTCGGATACTTTTCTGGTTGCTCTCTCTCTTGCTTGAACTTTGCTCCTCTTTTGCTGTCCTTTCCTATATTTAATAATAATTCAAAGGGCTCAAAGCACTAATAGGAATTCATATAAAAGCATATGATAAACAAGCAAAACAGACATAAATTCTATCTAGAGATACCCAAGAGGAATACTTATGATGCTCATAAATCACTCTGCCCAATCAACCCCGAGGTGTGATTAATTGCAAATCAGGGTGCTTCCCCAGAGGTGGAGAATCAAACTCCTCTTGCAAATGCACTTACCGAGCTATGCTCGCTATAGAAAGCACCATCAACAATCATCAAACTTTGCCTACTTTTCCTGAAATGACGTTCCAACTGTCTGAATTTAGTTCAACCGAACTTAATTTAGACGACTTAGTTATAATCTCTATTCAATTGAGAGACCTAATAGTTTGGAAAGTCTTGTTGGATTTAGGAAGTAGCACTGATATTCTATTTTACTCCACATTTCAGAAAATGAAGTTGAGTGATAACATACTGCAGCCATCCACTAGAAATCTGGTAGGATTTTCAATTGAATGAGTACCCGTGTTAGGAGCAGTGTGGTTATAAACCACACCTGGTGAGAGTCCTTTAACCAAGACTTTATATGTTCAATACCTTTTGGTTAATTGTTTCAGTCCTTATAACTTAATACATGGCTGACCTTTTTTTTAAAAGTTTGGTGCGATTGTATCTACAATTCATCTCTGTGTTAAGTTTCATGTGCAGGACAACCTTGTTGCAACAATTCATAGTGACCACCGCGAAGCTCGGCATTGTTATAACATCAGCCTCAAGAGGCCTATCTCTAACCAAGCTATAGGTACACTAGTAAATGCCGCCCATAACTCGCTCGAGGTACCCTTATTAGCCGAGTTAGATCCACTCATCGAGTTTCAAAACCGACCTACCCCAAATGAAGAATTACTAAAGGTTTCCTTAGCTAATGATCCAAACAAGTTCACTTTTGTAGGTTCAACATTGCATGGTGCCAAAAAGGAAAAGCTCATCTGAGTTTTTCAACAAAATGCCGATTTATTTGCTTGGACACCTGCAGACATGCCAGGCATCAATCTCTTAGTAATATCTCATAACCTGGCGAGAAACCCGTCACTCCGACCTATAGCACAGAAAAGTGCAAACTGGGACTTGAAAAGAAACAAGCATCCTTGAAAGAAACCAAAAAGCTCATCGATGCCAGCTTCATCCAAGAGCTCAAATTCACAACATGGTAAGCCAATGTTGTCAGGGTAAAGAAACATAATAGTAAATAGCGCATGTTCATCGACTTCATCAATCTAAACAAAGCATGTCCTAAAGATGCATACCATTTACCGTTCATTGATGTACTAGTTGATAATTCATCTGGCTTCAGCACTTTAAGTTTCATGGATTCATACTCTGGTTATAACCAGATCCATCCATCAGACCAAGAAAAAACTACTTTTATAACTGAATATAGTAATTTTTGCTATAAAGTTATGCCTTTTGGCATTAAGAATGCAGGGGCTTGTTACTAACGACTTAAGGACAAAATATTCGCCAAGAAAATTGGTCGGAACATTGAAGTCTATGTTGATGACATGGTCGTCAAAACTAAAGTTGGAAAATCTCACGTAGACGACCTTATGGAGATTTTCGCACAAATCCGAAAGTACAACATGAGATTAAATCCTGAGAAATGTACCATTGGTGTCCAAGGAGGTAAATTTCTCGGTTTTATGCTAACAAGCCGAGGTATAGAGGCAAACCTAGAAAAATAGCAAGCCATTCTTGAGATGCAAAGTCCACAAATAGTTAAAGAGGTACAACGACTAACAGGGAGACTCGTTGCTTTATCAAGGTTCTTACCTTATTTAGCTTCCAAGTCTTTATACTTTTTTCAATCACTCAAAAATGAATGTAAAACTGTTTTTTCAAACATAAAAACTATTCTCTTAAAACCTCCTATTTTGCAAAAACCTGAACTAGGAGAAGAGTTGTATCTTTATCTATCTATTACTGACTGGGCAATTAGTTCTGTTCTTGTTACAGAAAGGAACAAGATGCAAAAACCTATTTACTTTATCAGCAAATCACTCCAAAATGCCGAGCTTCGCTACCCAAAGATAGAAAAGCTCGCCCTTGTCTTAGTGTTTGATGCCAAGGCATTTTGGCCAGTTTCACTGACCTTTTCTTTACTGTTTTTAGGTAATTTCATGCATTTTCTTAGGAAATAAGTTAGTTTTGGGCAAATATTCACTCAGACCTTGATTCAAGCATACATTGTGCATTTTACATTATTTCATGTGGATTATGCATGATTTTAATGACAAAATTGTATATTGCATTACACATGACGTGGACTAGAACTTTGATGCACTCTATTGCTTGATTTCAGGACCAAAGGAAGCAAGGAATGGGAGGTAACTTGCAAAGTTAAGGAGAAAAGTGATTGCCAAAAACAATCTCAAAAGCCATCAATGCCCACGTTAAAGAGTCACGTTAACTAAGTGAACGTGAACTCTAACGTGGAGAAAAGGAAGTTGAGCCAACGTTAGTGACACTTAACATTGTCACTAACGTTGGCAATTGCTCACAAATGGCCACGTTAGAAGCCACG
>NW_026264121.1:0-1287 GCF_000817695.3 Arachis duranensis
AAATTTAAAAATAAAAAGTTTTCATTTTTTTTGTCTTCCTAATAATGCTGGACTTTATTTTATTTTTAATTTCAAAAAAAAATTTAATTTTTAAATTTAAAAATTCATAAAAATAAAAAATTTTGTTTTTTCAAATACTAAATTTTTTTTAGGAACATTTTTTTATTTTTTAATCACCGGATAATGCTATTTTATCATAAATACAGAATAAATTAATTTGAAAAATTTAAACTTTTTAAATTTTTGTTTATTGGATATTTTTAATAACTTTATTTTTAAACTTTTTGGTAAAAAGATCATTTTTTAGTTTAAAAATTTAAAAATAAAAAGTTTTCATCTTTTTTTTTTGTCTTCCTAATAATGCTAGACTTTATTTTATTTTTAATTTCAAAAAAAATATAATTTTTAAATTTAAAAATTCATAAAAATAAAAAATTTTGTTTTTTCAAATACTAAATTTTTTTAGGAACATTTTTTTATTTTTTAATCACCGGATAATGCTATTTTATCATAAATACAAAATAAATTAATTTTAAAAATTTAAACTTTTTAAATTTTTGTTTGATGACAAGTCATCTTAGCCTAGTTTTACTAGCCTTTTTCTTTTGTTTTCACTTGAATTATACACTTTCTTAAGCTACAAGCAAGCCAATTTAGGTAGATTTTCATGCTTCCTTTGATTGAATCAACCATAGATAAATTAAGGCAATTTCATGAGGTTTGATGCCATAATTGATGCATATTAGGATAGAATGAACATCTCATGATTTTGAGCATAGCTTTGATGTGTTTGGTTGATTTATGATTGGTGAAGAAAGCTTGAAAAAGGGTTGAAGCAAGAAGGAATGGCTAGAAGCAAAGAGGGAGCAATGAAACAAGTGAAATTGAACCAAGAAACATAAAGTTGGAGTTGAAGTTAGCCCTCAAACTTTGGCACAAACTTTTGGTGCAAAGTTAGCCTCAAAGTTAGCCCCCTAACTTGAAGGCTAACTTGAGAAGTTGAATTTTCTTCCCTGGGCCACTCAAAGTTTGCGCCAATGTTAGCCCCCAAACTTGGAGGCTAACGTTGGCATGAAAATTTCTCCCAGGGTGCTTCACGTTTGCGCCAACGTTAGCCCCCTAACTTGGAGGCTAACGTTGGCGCCACAAGCACACAAGGCAAGGCCAACGTTAGGGTCAAAGTTAGACCCCTAACGTTGGCACCAACGTGAGTAGCAGCAAAGTGATGCTTGCTGATATGAAAAGTTGGCCTCAAAGTTAGACCCCTAACTTTGAGGCTAACTTTGA
>NW_026264121.1:2245-5300 GCF_000817695.3 Arachis duranensis
CACCAAAATTTACTCATCAAGTTTTTGGCGCCGTTGCCGGGGATTGATTAGATTGACAATGATTAAGTGAGGTGGTAATTTAGATCAAGCACTTTTCCTTTATTTTTGACTAACCCACTAACTGTTTGAAGTTTTGCCTCTGTTAACATGCTAACTGTTTAAAGTTTTATCATAAATAACTACACTCTATTTTCCAAAAATACCACTGTGTATTCCTAATATTTGATTTATATGTCACAGGAAAGTAGAGCAGAAAAAGGGAAAGATATCATTGAAGTAGGAGTTTCTGAGAAAGGAGAACACCACAACATGAATCCGCAACTCATTTCATCAATCAAGAAAAATTGTTCTTACAGCGGAAATCCAGTGGAAGATCCTGAACAGCATATATCCATTTTTCTAAGGGCTTGTGGTGCTGTCAACCCCAATGGTGTAAATCATGACACCTTTAAGCTCTTGCTATTTCCCTTCTCACTAAAGAATGAAGCTGCACAATGGTTCGAAACCTTTCCCCAAGGAAGTATTACTAGTTGGGACGATTTGGTTACCAAATTTCTGGCCAAATTCTCCTCATCCCAACAAAACATCAAGATGAAAGAGGGTTTCCAAGCATTCTATGAAGGATTAACCCCAGAAACAAGGAGAGCAGTGGATTACATCTTAGATAACCTTCTTAAAGCAACAGCAGCTGGCCAAGGAACTGCAGAGCTCAATAACAAGAGAGCCAATAACCAACACTCATTTGAGACTCTACAGAATGCAACTTCAAACAAGGAGACGATGAATCTTGAAGGAATGAAGGCAGTTATGAATCAAAGCAAACAGCTACATCTGCAAACTCAGCAACAATTGGGGTCAATAGCTAGACAAATTGACTTTCTCCATTCTACCACAGTGAAGGCACAATTTCCACCATGGAAGCCACATTCTTATCTAGGAATGAAGGAATCTCAATATCATGAACAAAGGGACTTCAATTACAACAACCCCAATTGCCCAAACCTGCAAAAAATTTACCATATCAACAACAATCACAACATACCACCACATCACCCATCCTTCCAACCCCTAACACCCCACAACCAACCAATCTCACAAGACTCTCAGAGGATCACGAATCTGGAAATCTTAGTAGAGAAAATGATGAAACATCAAGAGATGATAAGCAAGAACCATGAGGCCTCACTCAGGAGAATTGAGAGGCAAATGGAACAATTAGCTAAGAACCTCATAGAAGTGAGTGAGAAGAAGGCTAAGGGAAAAGAATCACTCATCCAGGATGAACATCAGAAGACAAAGTCTCATTTAGGAGGACAAGGGGACAAGGAGAAGGAAGCACAGAGTCTGAGCTGAGCAAGCACAGAGGATGTCAAGCTAGTGACAATAAAAGAGCGCTTGTTGGGAGGCAACCCAACTTGAGGTAATTCTCTTTTCATATCTATTTCAATAAAAAGGTTAACTAGCTGTATCTAGATTGCAAGAAGCTAAGTTTGGTGTTACACACCAAAAACAATTTAAGGGAGAATGTAGAATTTTAAGTTTGGTGTTCCACCAAAATCCCATTATAACACACATTCTCACCTTATGCATAATATGGGCTTCAAGCATAATGGATGAATTAGTTAACTATTCTGCTGTTTTCTAGTATTCAGCCTTATTACTTTTGAGAAAAAGAATTTCACACATGGATAATGAAAACCTTTGGCAAGGTACTAAGTTTGGTGTTCCCACACCAAAGTAAGTTCAAAAAGCCACAAATAAACTATGCAGACTAACCACTATTTCTAAGTGCTTGTAGAACAAGCAACTTCCAATATCACTGCAGAATATCATATAAACTTTTGGGAGATTTTTAGCATCACCAACCAAAGAGGTGAAAGATGAGCATGAAAGTCAGAATTGATGATGATGAGAAGAAGGACAGCAAGTGAACTCCAATAGGTTGTATTGTTAAGTGATTGTTTTACATCAAATATTGCAGTAATTGAAAATTGGATTATGTCCTTAATTGCCATGCCTGTCTGCATAGTGTAGTTTTCTTTATATACCCCTGCTTGCCTGCATAGCATAGACTTTCTTTATAAGTCAATAAGCAAGATGCTTGATTATTTACAACATTCTTATCTTCAAAACTTGTTTGCACTCAATTTTCAAGAATGCATCACATGAAAGTTCTTTGAAAAGAAGGATTGAGGAATTAAACAATTTTGAGGTAAGCAAAAGATTAGGAGAAGTGGCGGTTCTAGTTGTATGATTATGTATTGAGGTTGCATGCTTGTGAAAACTTGCATGGGAGCTCATAGGCAGGATATGAAGTTCAAAGAAGTATTGTGGAGATTCTCAAAAATCAATTGATCCGAGAAGCAGCAACCAAAACAAAAGAAAAGAAAAGAAAATACAAAAACAAAAAGAACTTGGCCCAAGGCTCTGAGCATCAATACTAGGTAGAAAAAGAAAGAAAGAAACAAAAACTCAAAGAGTTGCTATCCTAGTAAATGCTTGTGGTTGAAGTGTATCAAGGAAAGAGGCTTGAGCAAGTAAATCCTTAGGGGTGCTTTAACACCTAATACCTTAAAATCAACTGGTTTAGGAGTATTGATTGAAAACTTATCTAAAGAGCCGCCTTGAGACATGACACTTAGAGTCGAGGCCAAAGCACAGAAACTATAAGCTGCTTCAAGGTGATTACATATAAAGAGATCTCCATGATACCATTTGGATGAAAATTCTAAGACCTACGACTCCCAATATGTGAGGACTAGTAAGCACTGAAGCCCTTGCATGAGCATATGATTTAGAGTTCATCCCACTGTTACTTGATCACTTCACTCACTGTACTTTACAAGTGTTCTTCAATCCATCTTAATTGAAAGAACCTCTGAGCATAGTTCATTTCTTGCTTGGGGACAAGCAAGCTTTAAGTTTGGTGTTGTGATGACAAGTCATCTTAGCCTAGTTTTACTAGCCTTTTTCTTTTGTTTTCACTTGAATTATACACTTTCTTAAGCTACAAGCAAGCCAATTTAGGTAGATTTTCATGCTTCCTTTGATTGAA
>NW_026264121.1:9038-13516 GCF_000817695.3 Arachis duranensis
GAGAAGCAAACAAAAGCAGATCAAGCTAAGGAGCAAATTGTGGTGCCAACCAAAAGCAATGAGAAACTCAAAGAACAGGAGAGCCAGCCACATAGCTCAAGGGAAAAGACTCAAGGACAGCAGCAAATCGAAAAGAGCATCACACCTCCACTGCCATATCCTCAGAGATTCAACAAAGAGGTTAAAGACCAACATTTCCACAAATTCCTTGAGACCTTCAAGAAACTGGAAATCAATATCCCTCTAGCTGAAGCACTTGAGCAAATGCCGTTATATGCCAAGTTCATGAAGGACATTATCAATAAGAAAAGAAGTTGGGATGAGAAGGAAATCGTATCACTCACTGAGGAATGCAGAGTCTTGATTCAAAAAGGGCTGCCTCCCAAGCTTGAGGACCCAGGGAGTTTCTTGTTACCTTGCACCATTGGGGAAGTAACCGTCACTAAAGCAATGTGCGATCTCGGAGCAAGTATTAATTTGATGCCGTCCTCCCTGGTGAAAAAGCTGCACATAGAGGAAGTCAAACCAGTACAAATGTCGCTGGAGCTGGTAGATAAGTCAATGGTGCACCCTAGGGGTGTAGTTGAAAATCTCTTGGTCAAGGTGGACAGCTTTATATATCCTGCTGACTTTGTGGTTCTAGAGTCAGACGAGGATGATGGTGACTCTGTTATATTAGGAAGGCCATTCTTGGCCACGGCTAGAGCCATCATAGACATAGAGAAAGGGGAGTTAACTCTCAGGATGCATGATCAGAATGTCATTCTGAAGGTCTTACCAGAGGCACAGTTTAGTGAAAAGAAGAAAGACTATATGGAAATTGATAAGGGAGGATCACAGCTGAAAGAAGAAAATGACAAGGGAAGTCATAGCAATACCCCAAGGACAAGGATTGTGCAAATCAATGAAGAAGCTCAAGAAGATATTGGATTATTAGCCACTGAGAAGAGAGGCCCCCAAGAGAAGGTTATGGGCAGAAAAGGAAGATCAACAAAAGGAAAGATGAAACACAGAAACAAAACGAAAAGGGGTTGGAAGAACAGGAGGATCCCAACAGAGGGGCTTTCTAAAGGTGACAAAGTGCAACTGATATATCAACAGTTAGGTGCAAATCATCAAACTGAGGATTACTACATTGTCAGCAACATACTCTCTTTAGAGCATGCTGAGATTGAACATCAGAAAACAAGGAAGAGGATCACAGTCAGGGGAGACAAATTAAGGCCCTACAAGCACCAACCACCATAAAGAAAGAGCCTCAATGTCAAGCTAATGACAATAAAAGAGCGCTTCATGGGAGGCAACCCATGCTTTAAAATTCATGTCATTTTAAATTCAATAAGCGATGATCATTTGAGCATGAACTCCCTTGCCTTTCATGAACAGGATCATTAATTGCATGCATTGTCTAAAGTTGGTATGCTTTCAAGCAATAATTCTGTTTTACATGCTTAAAGTGTCTTGATAAAGCATATAGCCAAACACTAAGTTTGGTGTTCACATAATTTCATGAAAATGAGGAATTCATGCATCAATAATCATACAAATTGTTTTTCTTCCAAAACCTCTTAAATAGAAAATTTTGACTTGATGATGAAGGAATTAATTGTGGTGTAACCTTTAACAAGAAACAAGTTTGGTGTTCATCAAACTTTGATGCACCAATTTAAGAAACACAATTGATCCTTCATGAAAAAAAAAAGAGAGAAAAAGAAAGTGAAACAAAAACAATTCTTATGAACATTTGACATGTGAATTACACTAATTGGAGGAAGAAACTTATTTTCTTTGAACATGACCAAACATTAAGTTTGGTGTCCTCCTAAGAGAGTGTCACGGCTCAAATAGTGTGGGGATTGATGGTTCACAAATTTTTATAAAAAGAATAACACTAGCCACGGTTAAATGAGCTAATGTGTGTTGTCTTGTTGTGATGATTAGGTAGTCAAAGAATCTTCAATGAAAGAGACAAGACAAAGGAAAAGCATAGCATGAGGACAAAATATCATCACATCAAAAAGAGAATCTGCCATTCCTCAGAAGTTGGTCACGGCAAAGGCAAGGCAAGGAGCATATTTTGTCTTCATTCATCTTTTCATGCATACCTTTGATTCCCATGAGTCCAATTTCATCCTAGCCCTTCATTGCTCATTTAAAAAGCTCACCACCTTTAAGCCATGCACATAACCGAATCCGTGTAACCTTGAAACCTCAAGTCTTTCATCCTTCATCATAAGCTCGGTGCAACACTTCCTTCCAACAATCTAAACCTCCCTTCATCAATTCTTGTCCCCAACCAATTCGGTCTCACCTCTTTTTGGTTCCAAACTCACTTCAAACTCTCCAACACCCTTCACAACCTCTCTAGCCGCACAAAACTCCACCAACTAAGTGATCATGGCCTCCTCCTCAAGAACCAAACGAAGAAAAGGAAAAGAACCTATGGTGGAGGAGAGCACCCCTGAATATGACCGATGGAGATTCAAGTCTTCATACCATCAATTTCAAATGGAGTGGATGAACGACAAGAAGATCTATCCAGAAGTTCCATTCTTATTTCCGGATGATGGATGTCAAGAAATGAAGAACAAAATTCAAAAGAGGAGGTGGGAGGAGCTTGCATCACCAGATACCCGAATCAATGCCAATATTGTAAGAGAGTTTTATGCCAACGTCCCAAGACTTGACATGCGTGAGCCACCAACATACAAGAGTTATGTGCGGGGAGTGGAAGTAGATTTTAGCTCGAATGCAATCAAGAAAGTCTTGGGGCTAAAGTCAGTCCGCTTTAATGAACCAGGATACCAACAAAGGCTAAATGAGGATCAGGATTATGATGAGATTGCTAGAGATATTTGTTTAGAGAACTCCAAATGGGAAGGAGATGGCAAGAACAGATATAAGTTTTTGAAGAGATGTAACCTCACCCCGGAAGCAAAAGGATGGTATGAGTTGATGAAAAGATCAATTCTGGGCACAGTTAACACTTCAGAAGTTAACAGGGAGAGAGCTGTGATGTTACATTGCATCATTGTGGGAGGAGAGATCAAAGTTCATGAAATCCTTGCAAAAGATATCCAACGGATTGCTGAGAAGAATTCGGCCGGGTCTTGGTTGTACTACCCAAGTACCATTTGGAGGTTGTGTGTGAAAGCCAAAGTACCAATGGAAGATGAGAATCCAAAGTGGATAAGCCAAGGCCTGCCCATAACCATTGAAAGAATGACAATGACTCCCGAAGCACATCATGGCCGAAGACCACATGGAAGAAGGCAAAGAGAAGAACCAATGGAAGAAGATGAGCTACAACCAGTCAAAGAGAATAACCAATGGAAGAAGATGAGCTACAACCAGAAGAAGAGCCACAAGAGGAGGAGGAACAGCCGCACTTTTTCCCACAAGGCAATATGGACATGACTTAAATGCAAGAAGCAATTGGAAGATTGTCACACCAATACACAAGAATTCAAGAAAGGCAAGAAGAGTACCATTCACAATACTTGAAGCACCAACAGGAACAAAAAGAATGGCAGCTGAAAATGATGAACCAACAAATTGAGTTTGAGTCAAAATTCATTGCAATGCAAAAGGAGCATGCCTTTCAATCTCATGAGGCATTTGGGAAGTTAGCACAAATGCAGGCCGAGACCATAAGGACTCTTAATGAGTTTACAACCCTCCAAGATGCAAGATATGAAGTCCAAGCCGATTACAACATTAATAGTCAAATCAAGCTGAACTATATTGGAGAACATCTGCACAATATGGATCCAGCATTCCCAACATATGATGAGTTCTTCAAACAGAAAAGTGAAATAGAAGCAAACAAAGCCATGATGCTTGAAGATAGAGTAGAGGAGACAATGAATAAAGCTAGGTTCTGGAGAGGTCAACAGACAACAAACATGGACACAGGGAACATCAACAACCAAGTATATGAAAGAAGGAAGAAAAAGCATGACAAATAAAAGGTGGACTTGCTCCTTATTCATCACTACAAAGAAAGCATGCATTCTTTCTGTCTGAAGTGTCTTTGCATCTTTAAGTTGTCATTTTAATAGTCTTTGCATTATGTTTGCTTATCTTAAAACAAGTAAGCTAGTTTAAGCTTGTGCTTGTGTGTTTACTTTCACTTGACTGAAAAGCATGTTTTGTCCCCTGCATTTTTAATTCAATAAAAGGAATGTTTGAATGTGAAGTGAGATGGTTCATTGTTAGAAAGAAGTAGAATAAATGTAAATGGTGGTATGTGTGTGATTGTATAATAGCTCACTTTTAGTGAATAAGTGAACTAGAATATCTCATTCTAAGTATAGAGTGGCTTACTGTCTATGAATCTCAATAAGAAAATCATTGGTTCAAAAGAAAAACAAAAAGAAAGAAAGAAGAGAGATAGTCAAAAGATGGCAGAACCAAAGAAAACAAAAAGAAACAAAGCTGGACACCAATAGCTTGAACCTTAAAAATATATGCCTGTG
>NW_026264122.1:0-619 GCF_000817695.3 Arachis duranensis
TAAAGTGCAAGAAAGTAAAATAGCTGAAACTTAAATTGCAAGAAAAGTAAATTGCATGAAAAGTAACGGGGCTGGGGTGCTAGAAATTAAAATTCAACAAGAAAATGTAAAGAGCAATCAAGTAGAGAGCTAGAATATGAAATGGGATGCAGCAGATTCCAAACAGAAAAGTAAAAATGCCTTGAAGAATTTAGAACAGAAAAGCAATGCTTAAGTTGCAGTAAATTAAAAGTGATTGAAGATCTCAGGAGTGGAGGAGACTAGATAACAAGTCTAGATCACAACTCCTTCCTTGATCCAACAAGAACAATTGCAAAAGAAATAAAGGAAAGCAAATTGCAGAAATCGCAGAAGAAGAAGAAATGAACCGAAAGTAGAATTCAATT
Source organism: Arachis duranensis (assembly GCF_000817695.3). NCBI lineage: Eukaryota > Viridiplantae > Streptophyta > Magnoliopsida > Fabales > Fabaceae > Arachis > Arachis duranensis. Next base: position 387 of record NW_026264122.1, read on the forward strand.
ATGCAGAAAATTAAAGAAGAGATCTCAAGGTGAGATTGAAACAGAAGTTCTTCAATTATTCACCCAAGATCCAAAATGAAAATGAAAACTAAGAGAGTTTTCTAATGGAGCTCCCCCCTCTGAAATGAGAGTGATGCCTTTATATAGGCTTTTCAAAGTGAAAAATGAAAATGAAATTAAAACAAATTACAAAAATGAAAATCCTAATTTAATTGATCCATGTGCCTTTGAGT
>NW_026264122.1:1984-4799 GCF_000817695.3 Arachis duranensis
TATTTGCTTCTTCAAGGTTTTCATGATTTCAAAAGATTTCACAAAATGTACTAGATGAAAAACTTCAATTAAATAAAATCCAATGCAATTGAGCAACAATCAATCATACTAGATTTCCAATACTTGTATGCACATGCTAAATTCTTCTTTAATTCCTTGTTTGTTTATGATCATGATGCTTTTTTTTGCTTTTGAATTCACAGGATTCAAGTTGGTAGTTATAATGCCACAGCAACATATTACAAATCAAGATTCAAGCTATGCTTTATTCATACACACATGTAAATAGAAAAGATAATAAGACAATCATGCAATTTAAAATGCTGGAAACAAAGGAGAGGAAAAGGAACTTTACAACCTTGTAGTTCATCTTCATTATTGTTGTCCTTTTTCTCCAATTCTTCCCTTTCCCTTGCCAACTTAGAGTGCTTACTCATCCTCAAGCAACAATTAGAACAATGGCTATGGGGCTAAGATGGATCATGAATGTCTTACACAATGAAATGTTAGTAGCACATGTGTTTTAAGCAAGCAAAATGAAAGATAACAATCAAGGCACAAGAGACAAAGACATTTTGATTGCAAACATAAGAGGGTGTGCATGATACATTGCATAAAAAAAATATAAGTGGCACACCAAACTTAGTGTGACACTTTCACTTGGAATTGATGCAAGTATCTTGTAAGGAGATTTGAAGCAAATTGTGTTGCATAGCAACACCAAACTTAGAATGCAATCTTATGTCCATGTTATTTTGAATTAAAACTAAACAAGAGAAACTGTTATTTGTTAAATACAATCACCAAATGAATAGTCTGTCATGAATAAGGATGTCTTGGTGATGTATTTACAAAAACAGTTAATAAAAGAAAACAACAAAAAGTAACTAAAACAAAGAGAATGCAAACGGAATGTCAAAAACAAAAGAAAAATAACAATGCAAAGGCAATATGATTATGCAGACAAGTGATGTTGCTGGATGAGTTGCATAGAAAAATAAGTGGCACACCAAACTTAGAATCTTAGTGTGTCACTTCCATTTTTGATTTGATGCAATCATCCAAAAAGATTGAAAACAATTTGTTGCAAGGCAACACCAAACTTAGAATGTGATCATATGCCAATTTATTGAAATTTAAACAAGGCATAGAAAGAAATGTACCTACGGTTGGGTTACCTCCCAACAAGTGCTCTTTTAGTGTCATTAGCTTGACATGTTGCTCTTCACTTTCTTCCTCTTCTTCCAGTTTGTTAAGAGGAATGACCTCAAAGGAGGAGAAGTTCCAGCTATTGTCCCCTTTCTTGGTTTCCTCTCAGCAAGCTTTCTTTTGAAATTGGCTTGATTGAGCTTGCTTGCTTGATCAGGGGGAGGATTATTTGCAGTTGACCTTTTCTTGAATGTTGTCCTTGATATCTTGGTCACAATCCTCTTCTTGGTGTTTTTGTTAATTGCCTTCACTTCTTTGGATTCATGAATTGGTTGCTGTGTGATTGTTGGAGTCTTCTTTTCATTAGGAGCTTCTTGAATTGGTGGTTCCATAAGCTTTTCCTCTATGTACTTCTCTGCTTCACTTGAGTTTGGAATGACTTCCTCACTTTCTTGCTCCTCCACTTCCTCCCTTGCACCCAACTTTTGACTTAATAGTTCTTTTATGGAGGAGGTTTGTTGTTCTTCCTAAGATTTCTTCATCTCCTCTTCATATTTTTCGATCACAGATTCAAGGAAAGTTTGTGAGGGTTGTGAATGTTCATGTTCCCTTTTCATCTCAAGTGCAGTTTCATTTCCAACCACCTCATTCTTCATTGAAAGTTCATTCAATATAGTAGCCTCCTCATCTTGCTCTTCCACTTCCTCACCCACAAATTGGTCTTCATCCTCTCTATTTGATGGTTCTAAGTTCCTCCTTGTTTGCTCTAAGGGCTCATTCATCTTCTTGAAGATGATTTCTTTCCAGGATTGGGGTTGTGTGTATCTTTCCACGAGTTTTCTATGTATTTCAATGGCTTGAAGGTAATCCTCATCTGGTGGTTCAAGAGATGAAGGTTGAGAGTAATTTTGGTGACGTGGATATGTTGTGGTGAAGCTGTGTTGATGGGTGTGGAATGAGTTGTGTGATTGATGGGATAACTTGTATGGATTTTGGAGGAAACTTTGTGTTGAGGCATAATCAAGTGATGAAGAACTTTCAAATGAGAAACTGGGATGTGAGGGTGGATGCTCTTCCATTCTTTGGTGATACTTCCATCCACCATGAGGATAATGATATGAATCATTTTGTGGTGGTGGTTGGTATCCCTCAAAATCTCTTGCTCATCTTGGGGTTCTGAAGCAAACCTCCATGGATTGGAGTGCTCAGCATTTGTGTCTTCCTGGTGATATTCCCAACCATAATTAGAATACTGACTTGAATTATATTGTGATGGCGGGCAATATCCCATGAAGTTTGTTTGACTAAAAGATGAGGTGAACTCCATTTGTATTTTTCAAAACACAACACCATTGAAAATTGAAAGTCATGTCACAGAGACAGAATTTCTTAGTGAGGCAAAAACACAAACACCTTGGTTTCAACTTAGAACGGAGAACAAAAACAAAGAAAATGCTTGATCTAGACTTCTCACCCACTTAATCATTGTTGATCTAATCAATCCCCAGCAACGGCGCCAAAAACTTGATGGTGTTTTTGTGGAAAAATGAATTTCCAACACACAAATCCAACCGGCAAGTATACCGGGTCGCATCAAGTAGTAATAACTCACAAGAGTGAGGTCGATCCCACAGGGATTGATGGATCAAGCAACTTTAGTGGGTGA
>NW_026264122.1:5103-6267 GCF_000817695.3 Arachis duranensis
AAGAAATAAAGGAAAGCAAATTGCAGAAATCGTAGAAGAAGAAGAAATGAACAGAAAGTAGAATTCAATTATGCAGAAAATTAAAGAAGAGATCTCAAGGTGAGATTGAAACAGAAGTTCTTCAATTCTTCACCCAAGATCCAAAACGAAAATGAAAACTAAGAGAGTTTTCTAATGGAGCTCCCCCCTCTGAAATGAGAGTGATGCCTTTATATAGGCTTTTCAAAGTGAAAAATGAAAATGAAATTAAAACAAATTACAAAAATGAAAATCCTAATTTAATTGATCCATGTGCCTTTGAGTGATGATGTGGGCTTAGCTTGCTTTGGATTTGAGGAGAAATGGGTTTGGTTGGCCTTGATTCAATTTGGAGAAGAATTGAATTTAAATGAAATTTTGGTTGAATTTTGGCCCATGTTGCTCCCAGGAGGCTGCCCTGCCCTTGTGGAGGGCAGGGCAGGATTTGGTGTTGGTGCGTGCATGGTGCGGGCATGGTGCAGGCTGGTGCACAGGATGCTGCCCTACCCTCGCGGAGGGCAGGGCAGAAAAAATTGGTGCGCTAGAATTGTGCCACGGTGCGCTGCTGGTGCTGCCAGAATTGTGCACCAACAAAATGCTGCCCTGCCCTCGCGGAGGGCAGGGCAGTGTTTTCACTTTGATGTCCCAAGTTCAAACCATGGCCGAAACACACGCTACTTAATTTCCTTGGCTTTCTTGGCACCAAAGTAAGGCCTAGTTTCTTGCTTTCTCATGGCCCTTAAAGATGCCTTTCGTTCCTGCCTCAATTGTGCGCCAAATATGGATTGCTATATATCGTTGGAAAGCTCTGAATGTCAGCTTTCCAACGCAACTGGAAGCATATCAATTGGACGTCTGTAGCTCAAGTTATAGCCCTTTGAAGTAGGCATGGTCATGTTGTGTGCGGCCAGATTTTAACTTAGCGAAAATTCTTGCTTCCAACCACACTTTGCATCACGATTCTGCCCTGCCCTTGGCAAGAGCAGGGCAGTGTGCGTGCTGGCAGCTTCCTTCCTTGATTTGGTCATGGGCCACGCTTTTAAAAGCGTGGCCTAAGGCTCCAAAGTGTACCCAACTTCAAAATGTACCCCAAAGCTCTTTTTTTCTCCTTTTTTTATGCTTCTTTGCTTCTTTTTCTTCTTATTT
>NW_026264122.1:13102-13505 GCF_000817695.3 Arachis duranensis
AGCCTGGGTTTTGAATCCTGCTTTGTGAGTAGATATTTAAGAGCAGCATGGTCAGTGTACACAACTACTTTGGATCCCACTAGATAGGATCTAAACTTGTCAATGGCATAGACCACTGCAAGTAACTCTTTTTCTGTCGTTGTGTAATTCTTCTGTGCGTCATTTAGAACACGGCTGGCATAATAAATGACATGCAGAAGCTTGTTATGCCTCTGTCCCAACACTGCACCAATGGCATGGTCACAGGCATCACACATTAGTTCAAATGGCAATGTCCAATCTGGTGCAGAGATGACTGGTGCTGTGACCAGCTTAGCTTTCAGGTCTCAAATGCCTGCAGACACTGTGTGTCAAACACAAATGGTGTGTCAGCAGCTAGCAGATTACTCAGAGGTTTTGCAAT
>NW_026264123.1:0-941 GCF_000817695.3 Arachis duranensis
AATCTCCAAACAGATTTCTGTTGAAAAACCATCAAGCTCACTACCAAGTGACACCATTCCCAACCCAAAGGAAGAATGCAAAGTCGTGCAACTAAGAAGTGGAAAAGTGTTAATGGATGGTAACCAAGGAGCAACCAAGAATAATGACAATGAGCCAACAAAGAATGATGAAGCCATCAACAAGGACATGATAAGCAAGAATGTCCCAGAAAAATTTACAGAGGAAAACAACAAACCACAGAATCTAAAGAAAGGAAAGCAGATCATGGAAGAACCAAATCCAAAACAACATCAAGTGGAGAAGAGCTCAACACCACCACTACCGTATCCACAGAGATTCCACAAATAGACAAAGGATCAGCATTTCCACAATTTTCTTGAGACTTTCAAGAAGTTGGAAATCAACATACCTTTAGCTGAGGCATTGGAGCAAATGCCTTTGTATGCCAAGTTCTTGAAGGAGCTCATCAACAAGAAGAGAAGTTGGAATGAAAAGGAGACTGTAATGCTTAGTGAAGAATGCAGTGCACTTATTAAAAAGGGACTCCCTCTCAAGCTTGAAGATCCTGGAGGTTTCTTCCTACCCTGCACTATTGGAAACCTATTCATCAACAAGGGGATGTGTGATCTAGGAGCAAGCATAAATCTAATCCCATCTTCCTTAGTGAAAAAGCTTGGCATAGAGGAGGTGAAACCAAATACAGATGTCTTTGGAGTTGGTGGACCAATCAGTAATATATCCTAAAGGTCTGATTGAGAACCTTTTAGTTAAGGTTGACAAGTTCATATATCCTACGGATTTTGTGATCCTGGAATCTTCAGAAAATGGCAATGACTCCATAATACTTGGTCGACCATTTTTGGCCACTGCTAGAGCCATTGTGGATATAGAGCAGGGAGAGTTAACCCTCAGGATGCATGAGGAGAGCATCACCTTGAAA
>NW_026264123.1:2021-2727 GCF_000817695.3 Arachis duranensis
AGAAAGAAAAGGAAGAAGAAAAAGCCAAAATGGCAAGAAAAACAAAGAATAAAGGTTGGACACCAATAGCTTGGACCCTAGGACATATGCCTGTGGTGTTCTTGTACTAAGATATGCTTGGATGAGTAAATTCTAAGGGGTATTTTAAAACCCGGTCACTTAGATCAACTGATTTGGGATGGCCAATTGAAAGTCCACAATAAAGAGCAACTTAGATACAGAACATTTAGTTATCCAAAGAGATGCTGGACATCAATGATCCTAGGAAGAAATAGTGAGCCATATGTCTGTGGTGGAAAGATGTTGAGTAAAAGAAAAAAAATAAAGCCAAAGGCTACTACTGGAACATTAGACACCAAACCTCTAAAGGAATAATAAGCTTGTTAAGCATTATAAGCCAAGAAAAGTTAGCAAGGGAGTAATTAAAAAGTGAGTCTTCTAACAGCAAGTTTAGTAAGCCTTTGAGGAAAGATGTATATTATGTAACAGCAATAATAATTGAGTTATCATTGTCTGCATAAAGATCCCATAAATCAAGTTCTGTTATATGCCTAATAAGGATATGTGTTCTTTTCTTAATTCATTTCAATTGCTCTTAAATTTGATGCTTGCTTGGGGACAAGCAAGATTTAAGTTTACTATTGTGATGACAAGTCATCATATGCCTATTTTTCAAGCTAATTTCACTTGTTTTATTAGTCTTTAT
>NW_026264123.1:13161-13498 GCF_000817695.3 Arachis duranensis
TTGGCCGGGCGCGTTGCAACATTGCCTGGGGGCGTTGCAACGTTGGCCAGGCGCGTTGCAACGTTGGCCGAGGGGGTTGCAACGGATGCTGGGCGCGGTACAACGGAGGCAGGGCGCGTTGCAACATTGGCTGGGGTCGTTGCAACGGAGGCAGGGCGTCATGCAACACTGGCCGTGGCCGTTGCACCAGAGGCAGGGCGCATTGCAGCGTTGGCTGGGGGCCGTTGCAACGGATGCCGGGCGCATTGCAACGTTGGCTGGGGGCGTTGCAACGGATGCTGGGTGCGTTGTAGCGTTGGCAGGGGGCCGGTGCAACGGAGGCAGGTCGCGTTGCACC
>NW_026264124.1:0-366 GCF_000817695.3 Arachis duranensis
TCAACTTGACTTTCCTTTATTTAGTAAGGGTTAACTAAGTGGTAGCAATGAACAATTCTCATCACAATTGAGGAGGATAACCAGGATAGGACTTCTAATTTTCATACCTCGCCAAGAGCCTTTTATAATTGTTAGTTTACTCTTGCCATTTATCTTTCATGCCTCTTATCAAAACCCCAAAAATAACTCAACCAATAACAAAACACTTCATTACAATTCCTAGGGAAAACGACCCGAGGTTTGAATACTTCGGTTTATAAATTTAGGGGCTTGTTTTAGTGACAGACAACTTTTTGTATGAAAGGATTATTGCTTGGTTTAGAAACTATACTTCGACGAGATTTTATTTGAGAAATTCTAAACCGT
>NW_026264124.1:1890-2835 GCF_000817695.3 Arachis duranensis
GGAAACATGTAATTGAGCATCAAACCCTCACCGGATGTATTTGCACTCTATTCGCTCAAGTGTTTAGGGTTGATTCACTCAATTCTCTCCTAATCATGCTTTCTAAGATTTGTTTTTCTTCTAACAATCGACAAATATTTCATGCATGCATACATATATCATGAGGTCTTTTCTTTGGTTGTAATGGGGCTAGGGTCAAGGTAGGATGCATATTTGGTCAAGTGAGCTTGAAATTTGAATCTTTGATAAGCTTAAACTTCCCACCTAGCCTATGACATCCTATACAATTAAGTTCTAATCTAACTACCCATTCCTCACTTTTTCACATACTCATGTAGTCCTTTTTAATTTCACAACACCTATGCATTGATTTTATTGGACTATACTTTGATTTGGGGCATTTTGTCCCCTTTTTATTCCTTTCTTTTTTTTTCTTTCTTTTTCTATTTTTTTTCTTCTTTTCTTTTCCATATTATTTTTTTCTTTTCTTTTTCTTTTGTTTTTCTCATTTTTTTCTTTCTATATACAAGAACCTCAATGCATAAGGTTTTACATTTGATCAATACATGAGTATGTATCCAATTCCCAATATTTCCAATAATAATACAAAACTACCCTTTTATTCACCCAATGTCCCAAGATTCCCACACTTGAATGATACTCACACACACTAGCCTAAACTAATCAAAGATCCAAATTAAGGATTTTTATTGTTTTTCGCTTTAGGGCTTGTAATGTGCTAAATTAAAGAACAAGTGAGTTAAGCGTAGGCTCAAATTGGCTAACAATGGAAGATAAAAGGTAGGCTATTTGGGTAAGTGAGCTCAATGAAATGATGGCCTCAATCATATAACTGCATTCATACACAAAATAATGGACATAAAGAATCAAACAAATCAAAGATTACAATTATAGGAAGAGAATAATGCACACAAGAAGGAAAAA
>NW_026264124.1:7011-11980 GCF_000817695.3 Arachis duranensis
TCTAAACTAATCCTAATTATGCTATATGATCCCCTAGATTCAATAATTGCCTCCCCCTTCAATCCTTGATCCTTTTATTCCTTCCTATCAGCAATTGGCGCCAGAAAATGGGTTCAGAAACCCTCTCAAATCGCCAGGCACGTCTTGCATTAATGAAGTCATGTGCTGTCACTGGCGCGTGTGCGCACGGTACGCGTGCGTGTCCCTGGTCGATTCTGTAATGTACGCGCGAGCGCCTTGTGCGCGTGCGCGTACTTTGCCGAGATCAATTCTTTTGTCTTTTGTGCTTCCCTCCATTTGCATGCTTCCTTCCTTGCTCCTTTGATCCATGCCTAGCCTATTTCAATCCTGGAATTACTAGCAAACACATCAAGGCATCTTATGGAATCAAGGAGAAATTAGAATTCATCAAAATAAGGCTTAAAAAGCATGTTTTTACACTTAAGCATAAATATGGGAGAGATAACAAAACCATGCTAATTCATAGGCTAAATGTGATAAAAGGTTATCAAAATACTCTAAATTCAATACAAGATAAACCCTAAAAATGGGGTTTATCATGTGCTACCTAAATGCATGCAACTATGCTAAAGGAAGTTCACTAATATGTACTTACGCTAAGAGTTGGTAAAAACAAGCCCTGAAATTCCAATCCATCACAAGTAAGCTTTAGGGTTAATGCAAAGAGTTTATGCACTAAGATCCAATATCCAAAGAATTAAATTGAAGTTTTCAAAATGATCAAATCAAACAACTTGCAAGAAGGTACAATATGAGATGCAAGAACATAGAATTGAGCGATTGAACCGATCATTGGATGTGTATTCACTCAATTCGCTCAGTGTTTAAGGCTTAATCACTCAATTCTCCTTTCATCATGCTTTTCAAAGATTTGCAAGTCATCTAACAATCAACTAGTATTTGATGCATAAAGAACAAATATCATGATGTCTTTGGAGGGTTGTAATGGGCTAGGGTTTAGGTAGGACAAATATGGTTAAGTGGACTTAAGGAATTAGTTCTTTGATTAGCTTGAATGTCGACCTAATCATATATCATCTATGCATACAAAACAATTTAACCTATCTACCCATTTCCCCCTATCTCACCCCACTCATGCACTTTCTTTTCAAAACATGAGCATATGCATTCTTTATTTAACTTTTTATTTATTTTATATTCTATTATGCACAAGTTTTTTTTTTAAATTGAACTATAACTTTTCTTTTCTTTGTTAATCAACAAGAGATGCATATGACTTAGATAATGAATGCATGAGTATTACCCAATTACCAATTTTTTCAATGAGTTCCATGCTTTTGTCACCAATGCTTCCCAACAATTTCCCCCACACTTAGAATATACACACTAATCCACCCAAGCTAATCAAAAAAAGTAATTCAGGGACATCAATGGTTTTTTGCTTAAGGGGAGTAATGTGCTCAACATAAAAAAAGGGAATTTACAGGCTCAAAAGGGGTTCACAAAGGTGAATGCAAGGGTTGGTCATATAGGTTAGTGAGTTAATCATCAAAGATGGCCTCGATCATACTAAATGCAACCAAACAACAAATACAGGACATAAAGAATTATGCAAATCCAAGATCATAATTCAAAAAGGAGTATATTCGCACAAGAACAAACATTATGGTTGAAAAATGCAACCATCTATTAGAGCTCAAATCTCACAAAGCATGTTGTTCTAGCTCTTTTTCTATGTTCCACAAATAGAATACTCCAAGCAAGTTGAAAAACATAAAATTTTCTTCAATTCAATCAATGGTACGCTCTAAGAAAGATTTCATGGAAGTTTCTTGGTGTTTCACCAAACTTATTCATTCTATCATGCAACATGCTAACATTAACTACCATATAACTATGAACACTAAAGAAATATATACAACCAAACCAAATAAGACGCAATATACATAAAACTACTAAAAATGAAGAAAAAGATCTAAAAAGGTACTGCAAAGTGTCTTGAGAAAAGAAATTTTTTTTAACCCCCTCGAAGTCGTCAATCCCCCCACCTCACACACTTAGTTTGTGCATGGTTGATAAACCACTATTTTATGATATATCTTGTGCTTAAATTGCATAGTTTTATCTACTCTTCACCTACTTATTCATATAAATTTGCATGGTTTTACAATTCCTTCCTTATAATATGACACATGAGAAAACATGTTTCCTATGCTTTAAAAATATTAAATTTAATTACCCTTTATTACCATTCGATGACGTGATTTATGTGGTAAGTACTTTCAGATTTTATAGGGTAGGAATGACTTAAAGGATGGAAAGAAAACATACAAAAATGGAAGGAAAGCACAAAATAGAGTTTTTGAAGAAACTGAAAGCGACGCGAATGCGTGACCCACGCGGACGCGTGCTTAGCGCAAAGAGCATCGACGCGAGCGCATGGATGACGCAAACGCGTGACTCGCGTGAAACACAACTGACACAGAAGCATGACTGACGCAACTGCGTGGAAGAGAAAAACTCCAGATGACGCGACCGGGTGACCCACACGGACGCTTGACTTACGGGATCTGCAGATATTGCAGAATGCGCTGAAGATGATTTTGGGCCGCATTTTGGTCCAGATACAAGCTAAGAGAACACAGATTAAAGGCTATAAATTGAGGAATTCATCCATTGATCGGGAGACGTCATGCAACATACATTCATACATAGTTTTAGGATTAGATGTAGTTTTTAGAGAGAGAGGTTCTCTCCTCTCTCTTAGAATTTAGGATTAGAATTTAGGATTTTTATTATGTTCAGACTACTTCTCTTCATTTACAGGTTCCATGTTCTTTTTATTTATTTTTTCAATTTAATTTATGAACTTTTCCATGTTAGAATTGACATCTTCATTTAATATAATTTGAGGTATTTTGGAATTATGATTGCTTTCTTTTATTTATATAAATAATTTAGATTTTTCCCTTTTGGCTTTGGTTGAGTCATTGGAGACACTTGAGTTATCAAACTCATTGTTGATTGAAAATTGGAATTCTTCAAGAATTAATTCGAGTTCCAATAACACTAGCCTTTTCCAAGGAAAGACTAGGACCTGAGGAATCAAAATTAATTCATCCACTTGACTTACCTTCATAGTTAGAGGTTGACTTAGTGGGAGAAAAATCCAATTCTCATCACAATTGATAAGGATAACTGGGATAGGACTTCCAGTTCTTATAACTTGCCAAGAGCTTTATTAGTTATTATTTTAACTACTTGTTATTTTACATTACTTGTTCAACCCTTTTAAAAACCCCAAAATATGCCTTTGCATAACCAATAATAAGAACACCTCCCTGCAATTCCTTGAGAAGAAGACCCAAGGTTTAAATACTTCGGTTATCAATTTCAAAGGGGTTTGTTACTTGTGACAACCAAAACTTTTGTAAGAAAGGAATTCTTGTCGGTCTAGAAGCTATACTTACAATTATTTATGATAGCTAATATGAATTATCACCCCTCTCGCTTTGAGTTTGGTTCTACTTTGTTGAAAGGAATGGAAGCTATATCAGGACTATGCATCAAGGTCTAAGCAATCAAAGTTGGATGGAGCCAAGAGGATATGATCAACCCTTTAGGCAACAACACCTTCCTAGATATCATGGACAAGGACCATTCTACAATGCATACCAAGCTGATAGATATGGTGGACCCCCTTGTAGCTACCAACAAGCCCCACCCTATGCTTAGAGACCATCCTCTCAATATAGCTTCGAACCACCACACTCACAAGCTTCTTTTTGCCATTCGCCACCGTATGATCCTTATCCACCCCAACGCCAATCCAATTACTCCCAAGAACCACCACTTTCCTATGCACCATGTCCATATCCATCAAGTCGAGAATCACAGGCTCTCTTCGAAGAATCAGTAGATCAATTTCATGCAACTCTCCATCAACTGGAGTAAGCAATAAATCAATTATCTTCCAGACGTTCGGACACTCAAGGAACTCCCATAGCTTCATGTGGAGAATCTAATGAAGAACGTAGCATGAAGGAGACACTAGAAACTCTAGTGGACAGTATAGAGCATAACTTCGTACTGGAACAAGTAGAGGACACTGTCATTGTAGAAGAAGAAGAGTTGGTTGAAGATTTAGGAGATGCTGAACCCCCATGGAAATCCAGAATTGTGGAGAATTCCATCAAGGACGTTACAATTGATGCTAAGGAGGATAGTGCACAGCCCCAAAGCAGGCATTTTATGAAGAACTGGACGGAACAACCCAAGACGCAAGTTTCCTTGATGATGATAATCACAAGTCAAGTTCTCTTACTAATAAACTTGTAACCACAAGTGAATTCTTTGAGATAGAAGAATCTTCCCCAAGTAAATACGAAGATGATGCAGAGGTAAACTTTTCTCAACCTCCCAATTATGACTCAAGTGATGAGGAAGATATCAAAGACTTCGATCAAGACATGGTTGAAATTGAAGAAGTTTGCAAAGAAGTGGAGGAATTCACAGAAGATCACAAGTGAGTAGAGCTCGCAAAACCACTGGAAACACCTATCCTAAGGCCATTACCGCCCAATACAAACTTCAAGTGGGTAAAATCCTTAGCTTTTATCTTTACTTTTCCACTTGAATATGGTTTACTTGAAACAGATGGCCAGCTTAGAGATCTTTGCGACTTTAAGAGTAAAAGGAAATTGACTCGCACTCAGAGCTGGTATGTGAGATTCAATGAGGTTTCACACTTCAATTTGAGGCGCAAGGATTGGTGTCAAGCTCAATTGTATGGGTCTCGAAAGCTGTTTGGTCGCTGCAGTGAGAATTCAGATTGCTCACCACCCGACTGGAAAAATGCAGATCAAGACAAAAACGGGTGTAAAAGTAAAGTTTGGGATCCTAGAATCTATTCTGACATTCAACACCTCGGGAGCCTTGAAGCCTATTAGAACTCACCTAAGGGCTTTACGTACCTTGTTTGGGACCC
>NW_026264124.1:12449-13494 GCF_000817695.3 Arachis duranensis
TGTCACAAGTAACAAACCCCTAAATAAATTAATAACCGAAGTATTTAAACCTCGGGTCGTCTTCTCAAGGAATTGTAGGGAGGTATGTTCTTATTATTGGTTATGAGTTTTGTAAATCGAGGGTTTTGAGAATGAGGAGTAGATATGATAAATGACAAGTAAACTAAATAAATGACAGTAAAATAAACTCTTGGCAAGGTATGAGAAATTAGTAGTCCTATCCTAGTTATCCTTATCAATGATGATGAAAATTGAATCTTAACTCCACTTAGTTAACATCTGCTGTTGCAAAGGAAGGTCAAGTGGCTAATTAATTTGGTCTTTAAATCCTAGTTAATTCCTAAGAAAAGGTTGGGATTATAGGAGTTCAAGCTAATTAGTAAAGATAGCGGTTATCGATCACGTTGAGTTTGATAACTCAAGAGTTACTGATTTCCTAACCAAAGCCAAGAATGTGAAAAGCTGAATTGAAATCATAAATCTAAAAACATCTCAATAATGTATAATCCTAACATGAAAAGTTCATAAGCCAATTGGGCAACATAAATCAAATACCAATAAAAGCATTAAAGTATCTAAAATAAGAGATAAATATAAAGTAAAGGAAATATTGAACCTGATGAAGAGTCGAATTAAATCCTAATTTCTAAAAATCCTACCTAAATCCTAAGAGAGAGGAGAAACTAAAATTATGAATTATGAGAGCATGATCATGAATGGATGCATTCCCCCACTTTATAGCCTCTATTCTGTATTCTTTGGGTCGAAAACTGGGTCAGAAACAGCCCAGAAGTCACTTCCAGTGCTTTCTGATCCGTTCAGGTGGCGGCCAAGTGATGCGGAGGTGTCATCCACGCGTCCGCGCGGATTGCAGTTCGCAGATGCGACGTGGGCGCGTCATTCACGCGTTTGCGTCGCCTAACTTCGAGGCAGCTATGGCAAATTATATATCCAATCGAAGTCCCGGACGTTAGCTTTCCAACGCAACTAGAACCGCATCGTTTGGATCTCTGTAGCTAAAGTTATAGCCGTTTGAGTGAGAAGG
>NW_026264125.1:0-13476 GCF_000817695.3 Arachis duranensis
TTCTAGAACTCTCTAGGATTTTCTTGGATTTTCTTGGGTTTTCTAAGTTTTTTAGGGTTTTTAGGATTTTTAGGATTTTTTATTAGTTTTCTAGGATTTTCTAGGGTTTTTTAGGGATTTCTAGGGTTTTTATGATATTCTAGGACTTTTAAGGGTTTTCTAGGTTTTTTGGATTTCTTTTAGAGTTTTCTAAGGTTTTCTAGGATTTTCTAGAGTTTTTTAGGGTTTTCTAAGATTTTCTAGGGTTTTCTAGGGTTTTAGGATTTTCTATGGTTTTCTAGGGTTTTTTGGGATTTCTTGGTTTCTTTAGTTTTCTGGGAGGGATTTCTTGGGGTTTTCAGGGTTTTTTTAGGTTTTTTTTGTTTTCCAGGTTGTTTTGGGTTTTATATGGTTTTATTGGATTTTCTAGGCTTTTCTAGGATTTTTTAGGGTTTTCTAGGGTTTTTATCGTTTTCTAGGATTTCCTATGGATTTCTAGGGTTTTTAGGGATTTCATGGGTATTTAGGGTTTTCTAGGGTGTTCTAGGGTTTTTAGGGTTTTTGGGTTTTCTAGGGTTTTTTACGGTTTTCTAGCTAGGGTTTTTGGGTTATCTAGTGTTATCTAGGGTTTTCTTGGATTTTTTAGGGTTTTTTAGGGTTTTTAGGGTTTTCTTGGGTTTTTTAGAATTTTCTAGGGTTTTCTAGGGTTTTTAGGGTTTTCTAGGAGTTTTAGGGTTTTCTAGGATTTTTTAGGGTTTTCTAGGGTTTTTTGGGTTGTCTAGGGTTATCTAGGCTTTTCTAGGATTTTTTAGGATTTTTTAGTGTTTTTAGGGTTTTCTTGGGTTTTTTAGAATTTCCTAGGGTTTTTTTAGGATTTTCTAGGGTTTTTAGGGTTTTCTAGGATTTTTAGGGATTTGTACAGTTTTCTAGTGTTTTTAGGTTTTTCTAGGGTTTTCTAAGGTTTTTAGGGTTTTCAAGGATTTTCTAGGGTATTCTACGTTTTTTTAGGGTTTTCTAGGGTTTCTAGGGTTTTCTAGGGTTCTCTAGGGTTTTTAGGCTTTTCTAGCGTTTTTAGGGTTTTCTAGGGTTTTTTAGGATTTTTTAGGGTTTTCTAGGGTTTTTTAGGATTTTAGGATTTTCTAGGGTTTCTAGGGTTTTCTAGGGTTTAGGGTTTAGGGTTTAGGGTTTTCTAGGATTTTTTATGGTTTTCTAAGATTTTTTAGGGTTTTCTAGTGTTTTTTAGGGTTTTAGGATTTTCTAGGGTTTCTAGGGTTTTCTAGGGTTTTTTAGGGTTTTTAAAGCTTTTCTAGGATTTTTAGTGTTTTTAGGGTTTTTAGGTTTTTTAGGGTTTTCTATGGTTTTTAGGTTTTTTTTTTTGTTTTCTAGGGTTTTTTAGGGTTTTATATGGTTTTTTGGGTATTCTAGGGTTTTCTAGGGTTTTTTAGCGTTTTCTAGGGTTTATTAGGATTTTCTAAGGTTTTTACGGTTTTCTAGGATTTTTAGGTTTTTTAGGGTTTTCAAGGGTTTTTAGGGTTTTCTAGGATTTTTTAGGGTTTTTAGGGTTTCTTGGGTTTTTTAGGATTTTCTAGGGTTTTCTAGGATTTTCTTGGGTTTTCTAAGGTTTTTAGGGTTTTCTAGGATTTTTAGGGTTTTTCGGATTTTCTAGGGTTTTTAGGGTATTTTAGGATTTTCTATGGTTTTCAAGAGTTTTCTAGGGTTTTCTAGGATTTTTTGGGTTTTCTTGGGTTTCTAGAGTTTTCTAGGATTTTCTAGGGTTTTTTAGGATATTTTAGACTTTTCTAGGGTTTTTAGGGGTTTCAAGGGTTTTAGGGTATTTTAGGGTTATCTAAGGTTTTTTTGGGTTTTCTAAGGTTTTTAGGGATTTCTTGGGTTTTTAAGGTTTTCTAGGGTGTTCTAGGGTTTTTAGGATTTTTTGGGTTTTTTAGGGTTTTCTAGTGTTTTTAGGATTTTTAGGATTTTCTTGGGTTTTCTAGGGTTTTTAGGGTTTTTAGGGTTTTCTAGGGTTTTATAGGTTTTTCTAGAGTTTTAAGGGTTTTCTAGGGTTTTCTAGGGTTTTTAGGGTTTTCTAAGGTTTTCTATTGTTTTTAGGGTTTCTAGGGTTTTCTAGGATTTTTTAGGGTTTTCTAGGGTTTTTAGGGTATTTTAGGGTTTTTAGGATTTTTTTGAGTTTTCTATTATTTTCTAGGGTTTTTTAGGGATTTCTAGGGTTTTTAGGATCTTCTAGGATTTTAAGGGTTTTCTAGATTTTTCGGATTTTTTTAGAGTTTTCTAGGGTTTTCTGGGTTTTTTAGGGTTTTCTAGGATTCTCTAGGGTTTTCTTTTAAGGTATTCTAGGATTTTCTAGGGTTTTTAGGGTTTTCTAGGGTTTTCAAGGATTTTTTAGGGTTTTCTAGGATTTTTTAGGATTTTAGGGTTTTCTTGGGTTTCTATGATTTTCTAGGGTTTTCTTGGGTTTTTTAGGGTTTTTAAAGCTTTTCTTTTAGTGTTTTTAGGTTTTCTAGGGTTTTTAGGGTATTTTAGGGTTATCTAGGGTTTTCTAGGGTTTTTTAGGATTTTCTAGGATTTTCTAAGGTTTTTAGGGTTTTCTAGGGTTTTAGGATTTTCTATGGTTTTCTTGGGTTTTTAGGGATTTCTTGGGTTTTTATGGTTTTCTAGGGTGTTCTAGGGTTTTTAGGATTTCTTGGGTTTTTAGTTTTTTCTAGTGTTTTTAGGGTTTTTAGGATTTTTCTAGGGTTTTCTAGGGTTTTTAGGGTTTTAAGATTTTCTAGGGTTTTCTAGGATTTTATAGGTTTTTCTAGGGTTTTAAGGGTTTGCTAGGGTTTTCTAAGGTTTTTAGGGTTTTAGAAGGTTTTCTAGGGTTTTTAGAGTTTCTAGGGTTTTCTAAGATTTTTTAGGGTTTTTAGAGTTTTCTAGGGTTTTTAGGGTTTTTAGGATTTTTTTTAGTTTTCTAGGATTTTCTAGGGTTTTTTAGGGATTTCTAGGGTTTTTAGGATCTTTTAGGATTTTTAAGGGTTTTCTAGATTTTTCGGGTTTTTTTAGAGTTTTCTAGGATTTTCTAGGGTTTTCTAGGGTTTTATCATTTCTATGGTTTTCTAGGGTTTTTTAATGTTTTCTTGGTTTTCCAGGGTTTTTTTTGGATTTTATATGGTTTTTTTGGGTTTTCTAGGCTTTTCTAGGGTTTTTTAGGGTTTTCTAGTTTTTATCGTTTTCTAGGGTTTACTAGTGTTTTTGGATTTTCTATGGATTTCTAGGGTTTTTAGGGATTTCTTGGGCATTTAGGGTTTTCTAGGGTGTTCTAGGATTTTTAGGGTTTTTGGATTTTCTAGGGTTTTTTAGGTTTTTTTGGTTTTCTAGGATTTTTTTGGGTTTTATATATTTTTTTGGGTTTTTTAGGGTTTTCTAGGGTATATTAGGGTTTTCTAAGGTTTTTTGGGTTATCTAGGATTTTTAGGGTTTTCTAGGGTTTTCAAGGGTTTTTAGGGTTTCTAGAGTTTTGTAGGATTTTTTAGGATTTTCTAGCGTTTTATGGTATTTTAGGGTTTTCTTGTGTTATCTAGGATTATCTAGGGTTTTCTAGGGTTTTTTAGGATTTTCTAGGGTTTTCTTGGGTTTTTAGGGTTTTCTAGGGTTTTAGGATTTTCTATGGTTTTCTAGGGGTTTTAGGGATTTTTAGGGTGTTCAAGGGTTTTTAGGTTTTTTTTAGCGTTTTCTAGGGTTTATTAGGCTTTTCTAAGGTTTTTACGGTTTTCTAGGATTTTTAGGGTTTTTTAGGATTTTCAAGGGTTTTTAGGGTTTTCTAGGATTTTTTAGGGTTTTTAGGGTTTTCTAGGGTTTTTATGATTTTTTTGGGTTTTTTAGGATTTTCTAGTGTTTTCTAGAGTTTTCTAGGGGTTTCTAGGGTTTTTTAGGTTTTTCGGATTTTCTAGGGTTTCTAGGGTTTTCTAGGGTTTTTTAGGCTTTTCTAGGGTTTTTTGTGTTTTTAGGTTTTCTAGGGTTTTTAGTGTATTTTAGAGTTATCTAGGGTTATGTAGGGTTTTCTAGGGTTTTTTAGGATTTTCTAGGATTTTCTAGGGTTTTTATGGATTTCTTGGGTTTTTAAGGTTTTCTAGGGTGTTCTAGGGTTTTTAGGATTTTTTGGGTTTTATAAGGTTTTCAAGGATTTTTAGGGTTTTCTAGTATTTTTAGGGTTCTTAGGATTTTCTTGGATTTTCTAGGGTTTTTAGAGTTTTTAAGATTTTCTAGGGTTTTCTAGGGTTTTATAGCTTTTTCTAGGGTTTTTAGGGTTTTCTAGAATTTTCTAGGGTTTTTAGGGTTTCTAGGATTTTCTAGGATTTTTTAGGGTTTTTAGGGTTTTCTAGGGTTTTTAGGGTATTTTAGTGTTTTAGGATTTTTTTTGAGTTTTCTAGGATTTTCTAGGCTCTTTTAGGGATTTCTAGGGTTTTTAGGATCTTTTAGGATTTTTAAGGGTTTTCTAGATTTTTTGGGTTTTTTTCGTGTTTTCTAGGGTTTTCTAGAGTTTTCTAGGGGTTTTTTAGTGTTTTTAGGGTTTTCTTGGGTTTTCTAGGGTTTTTAGGGTTTCTAGGGTTTTGTAGGATTTTTTAGGGTTTTCTAGTGTTTTTAGGGTATTTTAGGGTTTTCTTGTGTTATCTAGCGTTATCTAGGATTTTCTAGGGTTTTTTAGGATTTTCTAGGGTTTTCTAGTGTTATCTAGGGCTATCTAGGGTTTTTAGCGTTTTCTAGGTTTTATTAGAGTTTTCTAAGGTTTTTACAGTTTTCTAGGATTTTTCGGGTTTTTTAGGATTTTCAAGGGTTTTTAGGGTTTTCTA
Organism: Arachis duranensis; assembly: GCF_000817695.3. NCBI lineage: Eukaryota > Viridiplantae > Streptophyta > Magnoliopsida > Fabales > Fabaceae > Arachis > Arachis duranensis. The sequence continues at coordinate 4,827 of NW_026264125.1, forward strand.
GGATTTTTTAGGGTTTTCAGGGTTTTCAGGGTTTTCTTGGGTTTTTTAGAATTTTCTAGTGTTTTCTAGTGTTTTCTAGGGGTTTCCAGGTTTTTTAGGGTATTCTAGGATTTTCTAGGGTTTTTAAGGTATTCTAGGATTTTCAAGGGTTTTTAGGGTTTTCTAGGGTTTTATAGGTTTTTCTAGCGTTTTAAGGGATTTCTAGGGTTTTTTAGGGTTTTCTAGGGTTTTCTAAGGTTTTTAGGGTTTTAGAAGGTTTTCTAGGGTTTTTAGGTTTCTAGGGTTTTCTAGGATTTTTTAGGGTTTTTAGGGTTTTCTAGGGTTTTTAGGGTATTTTAGGGTTTTTAGGATTTTTTTGGGTTTTCTAGGATTTTCTAGGATTTTTTAGGGATTTTTAGGATTTTTAGGATCTTTTAGGATTTTTAAGGGTTTTCTAGATTTTTCGGGTTTTTTTAGAGATTTCTATTGTTTTCTAGAGTTTTTAGGGTTTTCTTGGGTTTTCTAGGGTTTCTAGGGTTTCTAGGGTTTTGTAGGATTGTTTAGGGTTTTCTAGTGTTTTTAGGGTATTTTAGGGTTTTCTTGTGTTATCTAGGGTTATCTAGGGTTTTCTAGGGTTTTTTAGGATTTTCTAGGGTTTTTAGGGTTTTCTAGGGTTTTAAGATTTTCTATGGTTTTCTAGGGGTTTTAGGGATTTTTTAGGGTTTTTAAGGGTTTTTAGGTTTTTTTAGCGTTTTCTAGGGTTTATTAGATTTTTCTAAGGTTTTTACGGTTTTCTAGAATTTTTAGGGTTTTTTGGGATTTTCAAGGGTTTTTAGGATTTTCTAGGATTTTTTAGGGTTTTTGGGTTTTCTGGGGTTTTTCAGGATTTTCAAGTGTTTTCTAGGGTTTCTAGAGGTTTCTAGGTTTTTTAGGGTGTTCTAGGATTTTCTAGGGTTTTTAAGGTATTCTAGGATTTTCTAGGGTTTCTAGAGTTTTGTTGGATTTTTTAGGGTTTTCTAGGGTTTTCTAGGGTTTTAGGGTTTTCTAGGTTTTCTAGGGTTTTTCTAGTGTTTTTAGTGTTTTTGGGATTTTCTAGGATTTTCTAAGGTTTTTAGGGTTTTCTAGGGTTTTAGGATTTTCTATATCTAGGGTTTTTAGTGATTTCTTGGGTTTTTAAGGTTTTCTAGGGTGTTATATGGTTTTTAGGATTTTTTGGGTTTTTTAGGGTTTTCAAGGTTTTTTAGGGTTTTCTAGTGTTTTTAGGGTTTTTAGGATTTTCTAGGGTTTTTAAGAATATCTAGGGTTTTCTAGGGTTTTTAGGGTTTTTAAGGTATTTTAGGGTTTTTAGGATTTTTTTTAGTTTTCTAGGGTATTGTAGACTTTTTTAGGGATTTCTAGGGTTTTTAGGATCTTTTAGGATTTTTAAGGGTTTTCTAGATTTTTCGGGTTTTTTTTAGAGTTTTCTTGGGTTTTCTAGGATTTTCTAGGGTTTTTTTGGGTTTTTAGGGTTTTCTTGGGTTTTCTAGGGTTTTTAGGGTTTCTAGGGTTTTGTAGGATTTTTTAGGGTTTTCTAGTATTTTTAGGGTATTTTAGAGTTTTCTTGTATTATCTAGGGTTATCTAGGGTTTTCTAGGGTTTTTTAGGATTTTCTAAGGTTTTCTAGAGTTTTTAGGGTTTTCTAGAGTTTTAGGATTTTCTATGGTTTTCTAGGGGTTTTAGGGATTTTTAAGATTTTCTAGGGTTTTTAGGTTTTTTTTTGTTTTCTAGGGGTTTTAGGGATTTATATGGCTTTTTTGGGTTTTCTAGGATTTTCTAGGTTTTTTAGCGTTTTCTAGGGTTTATTAGGATTTTCTAAGGTTTTTGCAGTTTTCTAGAATTTTTAGGGTTTTTTAGGATTTTCAAGGGTTTTTAGGATTTTCTTAGTGTTTTCAGGGTTTTCTAGGGTTTTCTTGGGTTTTTAGGATTTTCTAGTGTTTTCTAGGGTTTTCTAGGGGGTTTCTAGGTTTTTTAGGGTATTCTAGGATTTTCTAGGGTTTTCTAGGGTTTTTAACGTATTCTAGGATTTTCTAGGGTTTTTAGGGTTTTCTAGGGTTTTCAAGGATTTTTTAGCGTTTTCTAGGGTTTTTTAGGGTTTTATAGGGTTTTAGGGTTTTCTAGGGTTTTAAGTGTTTTTAGCGTTTTCTAAGGTTTTTAGGGTATTTTAGGGTTTTCTAGGATTTTTAGGGTCTTTTAGGATTTTCTAGGATTTTCTAAGGTTTTTAGGGTTTTCTAGGGATTTAGGATTTTCTATGGTTTTCTAGGGTCTTTAGGGATTTCTTGGGTTTTAAAGGTTTTCTAGGGTTTTTAGGGATTTCTTGGGCATTTAGGGATTTCTTGGGTTTTAAGGGTTTTCTAGGGTTTTCTAGGGTGTTCTAGGATTTTTGGGTTTTCTTGGGTTTTTTAGGTTTTTTTGGTTTTCTAGGATTTTTTTGGGTTTTATATGGTTTTTTTTGGGTTTTCTAGGGTTTTTTAGGGTTTTCTAGGATTTATTATGGTTTTCTAAGGTTTTTAGGGTTATCTAGGATTTTTAGGGTCTTCTAGGGTTTTCAAGGGTTTTTAGGGTTTCTAGGGTTTTGTAGGATTTTTTAGGATTTTCTAGGGTTTTTAGGATTTTCTAGGGTTTTTAGGGTTTCTAGGGTTTTGTAGGATTTTTTAGGGTTTTCTAGTGTTTTTATGGTATTTTAGGGTTTTCTTGTGTTATCTAGGATTATCTAAGGTTTTCTAGGGTTTTTTAGGATTTTCTAGGGTTTTCTAGGGTTTTTAGGGTTTTCTAGGGTTTTAGGATTTTCTATGGTTTTCTAGGGGTTTTAGGGATTTTTAGGGTTTTCAAGGGTTTTAGGTTTTTTTTAGCGTTTTCTAGGGTTTATTAGGGTTTTCTAAGGTTTTTACGGTTTTCTAGGATTTTTAGAGTTTTGTAGGATTTTCAAGGGTTTTTAGGGTTTTCTAGGATTTTTTAGGGTTTTTAGGGTTTTCTATGGTTTTTATGATTTTCTTGGGTTTTTTAAGATTTTCTAGTGTTTTCTAGAGTTTTCTAGGGGTTTCTAGGGTTTTTAGGGTATTCTAGGACTTTCTAGGGTTTTTAGGATTTTCTAGGGTTTTTAATGATTTTTTAGGGTTTTCTAGGGTTTTTTAGGGTTTTCTAGGGTTTTTTAGGAGTTCTTAGGGTTTTCTTGGGTTTTTTAGGGTATTTTAGTGTTTTATATGGTTTTCTACAGTTTTCTAGTGTTTTTAGGTTTTTCTAGGGTTTTTTAGGATTTTTAGGTTTTTCTAGGATTTTTTAGGGTTTCCAGGGTTTTTTAGGATTTTTTAGAGTTTTCTAGGATTTTTAGGGTATTTTAGGGTTTTCTTGTGTTATCTAGGGTTATCTAGGGTTTTCTAGGGTTTTTTAGGATTTTCTAGGGTTTTCTAGGGTATTTAGAGTTTTCTAGGGTTTTAGGATTTTCTAAGGTTTTCTAAGGTTTTTAGGGATTTTTAGGGTTTTCTAGGGTTTTTAGGTTTTTTTTTGTTTTCTAGTATTTTTTAGGGTTTTATATGGTTTTTTTGGGTTTTCTAGGGTTTTATTAGGGTTTTCTAAGGTTTTTAAAGTTTTCTAGGATTTTTAGGGTTTTCTTGGGTTTTCAAGGGTTTTTAGGATTTTCTAGGATTTTTTAGGTTTTTAGGGTTTTCTAGGGTTTTTAGGGTTTTCTTGGGCTTTTTAGGATTTTCTAGGGTTTTCTAGGGTTTCTAGGGTTTTCTAGGATTTTCCAGGTTTTTTAGGGTTTTCTAGAGTTTTCTAGGATTTTTTAGGGTTTTCAGGGGTTTTCTAGGGTTTTTTAGGCTTTTCTAATATTTTTAGGGTTTTTAGGGTTTACTAGGATTTTTAGGGTTATCTAGGGTTATCTAGGATTTTCTAAGGTTTTTAGGGTTTTCTAGGGTTTTAGGATTTTCTATGGTTTTCTAGGATTTTTAGGGATTTCTTGGGTTTTTAAGGTTTTCTAGGGTGTTCCAGGGTTTTTAGGATTTTTTGGGTTTTTTAGGGTTTTCAAGGGTTTTTAGGGTTTTCTAGTGTTTTTAGGGTTTTTAGGATTTTCTAAGGTTTTTATACTTTTCTAGGGTTTTTTAGGGTTCTAGGGTTTTCTAGGTTTTATAGGGTTTTCTAGGGTTCTAAGGGTTTTTTAGGAGTTTTTAGGGTTTTCTAGGATTTTTGGGGTTTTCTAGGGTTTTTATGATTTCTAGGGTTTTCTAGGATTTTTAGGGTTTTCTAGGGTTTTTAGGGTATTTTAGAATCTTCTAGGATTTTTAACGGTTTTCTAGATTTTTCGGGTTTTTTAGAGTTTTTTAGGGTTTTCTAGGATTTTCTAAGGTTTTAGGATTTTCTATGATTTTTTAGGGGTATTCTAGGATTTTCTTGGGTTTTTTAGGGTTTTCTAGGGATTTCTAGGGTTTTTTAGGGTTTTCTAGGGTTTTGTAGGGTTTTTTTAGGCTTTTCTAGGGTTTTTAGGGTTTTTGGGTTATCTAGGATTTTTAGGGTATTTTAGGGTTATCTCGGGTTATCTAGGGTTTTTTAGGGTTTTTTAGGATTTTCTAGGATTTTCTAAGGTTTTTAGGATTTTCTAGGGTTTTAGGATTTTCTATGGTTTTCTAGGATTTTTGGATTTTTTTTGGGTTTTTTAGGGTTTTCAAGGGTTTTTAGGGTTTTCCAGTGTTTTTAGGGTTTTTAGGTTTTTCTAGGGTTTTTTGGGTCTTTAGGGTTTTCTTGGGTTTTTTAGGATTTTCTAGGGTTTTCTAAGGGTTTTTAGGGTTTTCTAGGGTTTGTTGGGTTGTCTAGGGTTATCTAGGGTTTTCTAGGATTTTTTAGGGTTTTTTATGGTTTTTAGGGTTTTCTTGAATTTTCTAGGGTTTTCCTTTTCCTGGATTTTTTAGGATTTTCTAGGATTTTTAGGGTTTTCTAGGATTTTTAGGGTTTTCTAGGGTTTCTAGGGTTTTCTAGGGTTATATAGGGTTATCTAGGGTTTTTTTTAGGATTTTCTAGGGTTTTTAGGGTTTTCTTGGGTTTTAGGATTCTCTAGGGTTTTTTACAGTTTTCTAGTGTTTTTAGGGTTTTTAGGTTTTTCTTGGGTTTTTTAGGGTTTTCTAGGGTTTTAGTGTTTTCTTGGGTTTTCTAGGGTTTTATGGATTCTAGGGTTTTTTAGTGTTTTTAGGGTATGTTTGGGATTCTAGGGTTTTCTAGTGTTTTCTTGGGGTTTCTCAGGTTTTCTACGGATTTCTAGGGTTTTATAGGTTTTTCTAAGGTTTTAAGGGTTTTCTAGGGTTTTTTAGGGTTTTCTAGGGTTTTTAGTGTTTTCTAAGGTTTTCTAGGGTTTTTAGGGTTTCTAGGGTTTTCTAGGATTTTTTAGGGTTTTTTATGGTTTTCTAGAGTTTTTAGGATTTTCTTCGGTTTTTTAGGGTATTTTAGGATTTTCTAGAGTTTTTAGAATTTTCTAGGGTTTTTTAGGGTTTTATATGGTTTTGTACGGTTTTTTAGGGTTTTCTTAGGTTTTCTAGGATTTTCTAGGATTCTTTAGGAATTTCCAGGGTTTTCTAGGATTCTTTAGGGTTTTCTAGGGTTTTCTAGGGTTTTCTAGAGTTTCCTAGGGTTTTTTAGAGTTTTCTAGTATTTTTAGGGTTTTTTAGAGTTTCCTAGGATTTTCTTGGGTTTTCTAGGGTTTTTTAGGTTTTTTAGGATTTTCTAGGGTTTCTAGGGTTTTCTAGGGTTTTCTATGGGGTTCTTAGGGGTTTTTAGGCTTTTCTAGGGTTTTTTAGGGTTTTCTAGGGTTTTTAGGGTTTTCTAGGGTTTTTAGGTTTTTTTGGGATTTTTTTGCGTTTTATATATTTTTTGGGTTTTCTAGGGTTTTTTAGCGTTTTCAAGGGTTTATTAGGGTTTTCTAAGGTTTTTAGGGTTTTCAAGGGTTTTTAGGGTTTTCTAGGATTTTTTAGGGTTTTTAGGGATTTTAGGGTTTTCGAGGATTTTTAGGGTTTTCTTGGATTTTTTATGATTTTCTAGGATTTTCTAGGATTTTTTAGGGTTTTCTAGGGTTTTCTAGGATTTTCTAGGATTTTTTAGGATTCTTAGGGTTTTCTAGGATTTTTTAGGGTTTTCTAGGGTTTTCTAGGATTTTCTAGGATTTTTTAGGATTTTTAGGGTTTTCTAGGATTTTATAGGGTTTTCTCGAGTTTTCTAAGGTTTTTAGGCTTTTCTAGGATTTTCTAGGGTTTTCTAGGGTTTTTTAGTGTTTTTAGGGGTTTTTTCTAGGGTTTTCTAGGGTTTTTAAAGTTTTCTAGGGTTTTTCTAGGATTTTTGAGGGTTTTTTATGGTTTTTCTAGAATTTTCTAGGATTTATTTTAGGGTTTTCCATGATTTTTTAGGGTTTTTAGGAATTTTAGGGTTTTCTAGGGGTTTTAGGGTTTTCTAGGGTTTTTAGAATTTTCTAGGTTTTTTAGGGTTTTATATGGTTTTGTAGGGTTTCTTAGGGTTTTCTTAGGTTTTCTACGGTTTTCTAGGTTTTTTGCATTTCTTTTAGAGTTTTCTAGGGTTTTCTAGGATTTTCTATGGTTTTTTAGGGTTTTCTAAGATTTTCTAGGGTTTTCTAGGGTTTTAGGATTTTCTATGGTTTTCTATGGTTTTTAGGGATTTCTTGGGTTTTTCAGGGTTTTTTTATGGTTTTTTTGTTTTCCAGGTCTTTTTGGGTTTTATATGGTTTTATTGGATTTTCTAGGCTTTTCTAGGGTTTTTTAGGGTTTTCAAGGGTTTTTATGGTTTTCCATGATTTTTTAGGGTTTTCTAGGGATTTTAGGGTTTTCTAGTGTTTTTAGAATTTTCTAGGTTTTTTAGGGTTTTATATGGTTTTGTAGGGTTTCTTAGGGTTTTCTTAGGTTTTCTAGGTTTTTTAGGAATTTCCAGGGTTTTCTAGGATTCTTTAGTTTTCAAGGTTTTCTAGAATTTTCTAGGGTTTTTTAGGATTTTCTAGGGTTTTTAGAGTTTTCTAGAATTCTCTAAGGTTTTCTTGGATTTTCTTGGGTTTTCTAAGTTTTTTAGGGTTTTTAGGATTTTTAGGATTTTTTTTTTAGTTTTCTAGGATTTTCTAGGGTTTTTTAGGGATTTCTTGGGTTTTTATGATATTCTAGGACTTTTAAGGGTTTTCTAGGTTTTTTGGATTTCTTTTAGAGTTTTCTAGGGTTTTCTAGGATTTTCTTGGGTTTTCTAGGGTTTTCAACGGTTTTTAGGGTTTTCTAGGATTTTTTAGGGTTTTTAGGGTTTTTTATGTTTTCTAGGGTTTTTAGGATTTTTTGGGTTATCTAGTGTTATCTAGGGTTTTCTTGGATTTTTTAGGGTTTTCTTGGGATTTTTAGAATTTTTTAGGGTTTTCTAGGATTTTTAGGGTTTTCTAGGATTTTCTATGGTTTTCTAGGGTTTTTAGGGATTTCTTGGGTTTTTCAGGGTTTTTTTAGGTTTTTTTTGTTTTGTAGGTTTTTTTGGGTTTTTATATGGTTTTCTTGGATTTTCTAGGCTTTTCTAGGATTTTTTAGGGTTTTCTAGGGTTTTTATCGTTTTCTAGGATTTCCTATGGATTTCTAGGGTTTTTAGGGATTTCTTGGGTATTTAGGATTTTCTTGGGTGTTCTAGGGTTTTTAGGGTTTTTGGGTTTTCTAGGGTTTTTTATGGTTTTCTAGGATTTATTAGGGTTTTCTAAGGTTTTTAGGGTTATCTAGGATTTTTAGGGTTTTTTAGAGTTTTCAACGGTTTTTAGGGTTTTCTAGGATTTTTTAGGGTTTTTAGGGTTTTCAAGGGTTTTTAGGGTTTTCTAGAATTTTTTAGGGTTTTTAGGATTTTTTGGGTTATCTAGTGTTATCTAGGGTTTTCTTGGATTTTTTAGGATTTTTAGGGTTTTCTTGGGTTTTTTAGAATTTTCTAGGGTTTTCTAGGGTTTTTATCGTTTTCTACGATTTCCTATGGTTTTCTAAGGTTTTTAGGCTTTTCTAGGATTTTCTAGGGTTTTCTAGGGTTTTTTAGTGTTTTTATGATTTTTAGGATTTTTAGGATTTTCTAGGGTTTTTTAGCGTTTTCTAAGGTTTTTAGGGTTTTCAAGGGTTTTTAGGGTTTTCCATGATTTTTTAGGGTTTTTAGGCATTTTAGGGTTTTCTAGGGATTTTAGGGTTTTCTAGGGTTTTTAGAATTTTTTAGGTTTTTTAGGGTTTTATATGGTTTTGTAGGGTTTCTTAGGGTTTTCTTAGGTTTTCTACGGTTTTCTAGGTTTTTTAGGAATTTCCAGGGTTTTCTAGGATTCTTTAGAGTTTTCAAGGTTTTCTAGAGTTTTCTAGGGTTTTTTAGGATTTTCTAGGGTTTTTAGAGTTTTCTAGAATTCTCTAAGGTTTTCTTGGATTTTCTTGGGTTTTCTAAGTTTTTTAGGGTTTTTAGGATTTTTAGGATTTTTTTTGTTTTCTAGGATTTTCTAGGATTTTTTAGGGATTTCTAGGGTTTTTATGATATTCTAGGACTTTTAAGGGTTTTCTAGGTTTTTTGGATTTCTTTTATAGTTTTCTAGGGTTTTCTAGGATTTTCTAGGGTTTTTTAGGGTTTTCTAAGATTTTCTAGGGTTTTCTAGGGTTTTAGGAT
>NW_026264126.1:0-405 GCF_000817695.3 Arachis duranensis
ATCAATCTTCATGGCAACAATCTCCTCCACCAATGCACTATGAAGAAGAGCCATTCTATGATGCATACCAATCCAATGGCTATGGTGAGTCTACTTGTGACTTTCAAGAACCACCACCATATGCCTATGATCCATACCCTCAACATAATTCGCAACCATACTCACAAGCCTCTTCTTACCAACCACCTTCATATGACCCTAATCCATATCCATCACACCAACCAACTTTTGAGCAATATGAGCCATATATGGAACCACCACGAGATCAACCCTTTCAAGAGCCAACTCCATACCATGACCAAGATGAACCACCCCCAATATATGAAAATTTTCAACCACAAGATGAATTCTACCTTCCACCACAACCTCACATGGAAGAATATTCATGTCCATCGATCCAAGACC
>NW_026264126.1:3211-3518 GCF_000817695.3 Arachis duranensis
ATCGGCGATTTTGGGTGACAAGTTTCTAATTCCAACACTTTTGCATTTCATTCTAGGATTTTAGGATTTTTACTTGCATTTCTTAATTTTTGCATATATATACACGATAAGCTTAGTCAAAATAATGAAAATTTTCAAGATTTCTATCTATAGGGCACCTTAATTGATTTGAGTGAAAACTCTTCATTAAACTTGCTTGAATTATATATCTTGTGGATCATGTTTTTGAGCTAAGAACACAAGCAAGTGAGTTTTGAGCCTAATGGTGTGGTTACATCTTATAACCACTTATTTTCCTTCTTGTGTG
>NW_026264126.1:3530-6337 GCF_000817695.3 Arachis duranensis
AGCACCAGTATATAGTAGGTCAGATTTTCATTATTATATCTGTTTCATTGATGCGTGTACCAGATATTCCACCACTTACTTGCTTAACACCAAAGCTCAGGCCTTTAAAGCCTTCCAGTTGTATAAAGTAGCTATTGAACTCCAAACGGGATTAAAAATTAAAGCATTACAGACAGACAATGGAGAAGAGTACATGTTCTTGGCATTCAAACAATTTCTTACTGAACACGGCATCCAACACAGACTTACTTGTCCCTATACACACCAACAGAATGGCACTACTGAGAGAAGACATATACACATCATTGAAACATCCCTCACCTTACTAGCACAAGCCAACCTACCTCTCACATTCTGGGAAGACTCAACCATGACTACCACCTACTTTATAAACAGGTTACCCACCCACCTTCTCAACAACAAAACCACATTAGAAGCCCTCACCAACAAAAAAACTAGACTATAAATTTTTAAAACCCTTTGGTTGCACTTGCTACCCTTTGCTAAGACCATACAATTCACTACAAGTTTGATCACAGATAAGAAAAATCAATATTCATTGGATATGCCACAGACCCAGAGGATACAGGTGCTTATCCTTAAATGAAAAAGAGATTATCTCAAGAAATATGTTCTTCAATGAATCTAAATTCCCTTAACCCCAACTTTTTAAACCCTAACCTTATTTAGCTACCCCACAACCAGTCCGCAACCCTACTTTCAATCTCAATCCTCTTCCCTCTATTCAACCTCTTCCTCTCACCACAACTCCAACCCCAAACCCCCTCCCTCCCCTTTGCGCCTTACATACACCTCCTACATTGAATTCTATAAATGATACTTCCAATATACACAATGACATGCATGCATCATTATCTGTTATACCTGCATATCTATCTGATCACTCTGCTCTTATTGATAATACTGCTATTGTCACTAATCCACCTCCCAGCAATGTCACTCCTACTGCAGGTGCTAATTAATCAATCATGATTGAATTGTGCTGCCAGTTACAACTCTAACAAACCTACATCTGATGCAAACAAGAAGCAAATCTGAAATTTTCAAACCCAAGACATATGCAGCAGTAGTGCAAGAAGGTGATCCTAACCTCTCGGAGAACCTGCTTCCGACAGTGGCACAGGCCCTCGCCTGTACCCATTGGCGAATAGCAATGGAGGAGGAATATGAATCCCGAATGAGGAACCACACTTGGGAGCTGGTCTCCAAACCTGCTCCTAACTTAGCTCCTATCATTGGTTGTAAATGGGTCTTCAGGATAAAGAGACATCCCAATGGCACCATTCAGAAAGTACAAAGCTAGACTAGTGGCCAGCAGGAAAGCGTGAATTTTGATCAGATCCTCAGTCCCGTAGTGAGGCCACCCACTGTGAAAATTATGCTGACCTTAGCATTGACAAAAGGATGGATGATAAGGCAATTTGATTTCAACAACGCATTCTTAAATGGGGATCTTGAAAAAATAGTATACATGACTCAACTAGAGGGTTTTCTTTCACCCCACCATCTGATTCATGTGTGCAAACTTCAGAGGCCACTATATGGGTTAAAGCAGGCACTTCGTGTGTGGTTTACCAAGCTCAAGACAACCCTCAATCGATTTGGATTCCATAACACTGTCTCAGCCACGTCTCTCTTCACAAGATTTACAGCATCCTCAGCAGCATATATTCTTGTCTATGTTGATGATATCGTGGTCACAAGAAGCTCAGATTCTGAAATTACCACATTGATCAGTCAGCTTAACTCAATTTTTCTTTAAAGGACTTGGGAGAAATGAATTATTTCTTGGGTATTGAAGCTATTAAGAAAAATGATAATGAAATACTCCTTGCAAGACCAAGTACATCAAGGAGCTACTTGTAAGAGCGGGAATGCACAATGCAGAAGCCATGCCTACACCAATGGCTTCCAGCTTGAAACTCTCTGTGTTTGATGGTGAAGTATTTCAGAAACCAGCATTGTACAAATCCATTATAGGAGGCCTCCAATATGCAACAATCACAAGATCAGACATCACCTTTGTTGTCAATAAAGCCTCACAATTTATACCACAACCTCTAGAAACTCATTGGAGAGCTGTCAAAAGAATACTCACGTACTTAGATGGCACAACCCAACATAACTTAAGGTTTCAAAAGTCGAGTGACTGCAGAATTTATGGCTTTATTGACTCAGATTGGGGGAGTGATGTTGATGATAGAAAGTCCACCAGTGGCTTTTGTGTTTACCTTGGACCTAACTTGGTCTCTTGGTCAAGCAGAAAGTAGACAGTTGTGTCCCAAAGTTTCACAGAAGCTGAGTACAAAGGAGTGGCACTGTGCCTTGACAAACCCCAATTTGACGGTTTATCTTATATTGATTTTAGGGGATTTTATAACATTTTACCCACATTTATTCAATGAAATAGCATGGTTTTGTATATTCTCCTTTAATTGTGCTTAAGAGTGAAAACATGCTTTTTAGGCCTTAAAATAGCTAAATCTAATTCACCTTGATTCCATTAGATGCCTTGATATGTTTGTTAAGTGATTTAAGGTTTAGGAGGCAAAGATTGGATCAAGGGAATGAAGAAAGAAGCATGAAAAGTTGGAGAACTCATGAAGAAATGAAAGAACCGGAAAGCTGTCAAGCCGACCTCTTCGCACTTAAACGACCATAACTTGAGCTACAGAGGTCCAAATGATGCGGTTCCAGTTGGGTTGAAAAGCTAACATCCGGGGCTTCGAAATGATATAAATTTTGCCATATGTTGCTTCGCGTTCAGGGGCGCGCACGCGCACTTT
>NW_026264126.1:6475-6791 GCF_000817695.3 Arachis duranensis
TCTAGAATTAGGATTAGGATTAGGATTAGTTCTTAGATCTAGGTTTTAATTCATCTTCTTCTACTTCTATCTTTTCAATTCTTTGTTGTTACATTCATCTTCTTCCATTTCTTTATTGTAATCTCCTTTATGATTGTTCTTATACTTTGTTGTAGATCTACTATTGTTCATTCCATTTTCTTTCAATTCAATAAGAGGTAATTCATAATAATTGTTCTTCTTTGCTTTTCTATTGTTGATCTCTTGCCTTTGTAGTTAGATCTCTCTTTAATTCTTGCAATTTATGTTGTTTACTTTTATTGCCTTTTATGTGTTT
>NW_026264126.1:7898-9109 GCF_000817695.3 Arachis duranensis
CCTTGGTGTTCTTGTTCAAGGGCAAGAAGAGATGAAAAGGGATGTGCAAAATTTCATGGCCGCTTTGGATGCGGTAACAAATCAATTAGCCTTCCAATGCTTGAACACCCAAGGAACTCCCATGGCTACATGTGGAGAATCAAATGAAGAACATAGCATGAAGGAGAGATTGGAAACTCCGGTGGGAAACGAGGGAAGTTGCTTTGTATTGGAACAATTGGAGGAAGCTTTAATTGTTGAAGATAAGGAAGAAGTGGTAGAAGACTTAGGAGATGCGGAGCTTCCATGGGAACATAGATTTGAAGAAAACCCCTCCAAGATGATTGAAATTGATTCTAGGGAGGAAAGTGCACACCTTCCAAGGCATACTCCATATGAAGACTTGGATGGGATAGAGCAAGGATTGAGTTCCCTTGGTGGTGAAGATCAAGCATCAAGTCTTAGTGGTGAAGAATCCTTTGAGCATGAAGAACCTTCTCCGGTTGGATTTGAAAGCGTTGAGGAGGTAAATTTTTCTCACCCTCCCTATTATGATTTGAGTAAAGGAAAAGGTTTAGATAAAATTGTTGAACAAAGGATTGAGATTAAGAGATCTTGTGAAGAGGTGGAAGTCCATAGAAATAGAAGAACGGGGGTTAGTTATGCTTTGTCAAGATCTTTGGAAGCATCTTTGCCTAGGTTGCCATCTACACCTTCATTTGAGTGGGTGAAATTCATTTCTATTAGCTTTATTATCCCACTTGAATATGGTTTGCTTGAAACGGATGGCCAACTTAGGGAAGTTTGTGGGATGAAGCGTAAGCGGAAAAGGTTTTGTGGTGGGCATTGCAAATCAAGACTCATTATGGTTGATGCATCAAACATGAGATATAAAGGTTGGAGTAGTGCTCAAATAGATGGGTCTAGGAGGATTGTTGGCTACTTCATAGAGAATTCACCTTACTCACCACCCGGTTGGACTAATAATGATGATCAACTTCAAGACGGGTGTGAAGACAAAATATGGGATCCGGGAACACATGAGGATCAACATTGGGAGCCCATGGTTTGTGAAGAACTCCATCAAAGCTTGGAGATATTAATCTTGAATGATGGAGCTTATTGGAAGTCCAAGCATTGGTGGAAGTTCCAAGATGAGTACAAGCACAAGCCACCTTGAGAGGAGCTCCCCATAAGTCCAACTTAAGGACAATAAACAAAAGTGCTAGGTG
>NW_026264126.1:11056-11589 GCF_000817695.3 Arachis duranensis
TTTGATTTGTTTGATTCTTTATGTCCATTATTTTGTGTATACATGCATTTATATGATTGAGGCCATCATTTCATTAGCTCATTTATCCAAATAGCCAACCTTTTATATTCCTTTGTTAGCCAATTTGAGCTTACGCTTAACCCACTTGTTCTTAATTTAGCACATTACAAGCCTTAAAGCGAAAAACAATAAATGTCCTTATTTGGATCTTTGATTAGCTTAGGCTAGTGTGTGTGAGTATCATTCAAGTGTGGGAACCTTGGGACATTGGGTGAATAAAAGGATAGTTTTGTATTATTATTGGAAATATTGGGAATTGAGTACATGCTCATGTATTGATCAAATGTATAGACCTTATGCATTGAGGTTCTTGTATATAGAAAGAAAAAAAAATGAGAAAAACAAAAGAAAAAGAAAAGAAAAATAATATGGAAAAGAAAAAAAGAAAAAAATAGAAAAAGAAAGAAAAAGAAGAAAAAGAAAGAAATAAAAAAGGGGACAAAATGCCCCAAATCAAAGTATAGTCCAATAAA
>NW_026264126.1:12901-13467 GCF_000817695.3 Arachis duranensis
GGAATGCATGATGCAAAAGCCATGCCTACCTCAATGGCATCCAGCTTGAAACTCTCTGTGTTTGATGGTGAAGTATTTCAGAAACCAGCATTGTACAAATCCATTATAGGAGGCCTCCAATATGCAACAATCACAAGATCAGACATCACCTTTGTTGTCAATAAAGCCTCACAATTTATACCACAACCTCTAGAAACTCATTGGAGAGCTGTCAAAAGAATACTCACGTACTTAGATGGCACAACCCAACATAACTTAAGGTTTCAAAAGTCGAGTGACTGCAGAATTTATGGCTTTATTGACTCAGATTGGGGGAGTGATGTTGATGATAGAAAGTCCACCAGTGGCTTTTGTGTTTACCTTGGACCTAACTTGGTCTCTTGGTCAAGCAGAAAGTAGACAGTTGTGTCCCAAAGTTTCACAGAAGCTGAGTACAAAGGAGTGGCACTGTGCCTTGACAAACCCCAATTTGACGGTTTATCTTATATTGATTTTAGGGGATTTTATAACATTTTACCCACATTTATTCAATGAAATAGCATGGTTTTGTATATTCTCCTTTAATT
>NW_026264127.1:0-459 GCF_000817695.3 Arachis duranensis
GTGTTGGGACAGAGGCATAACAAGCTTCTGCACATCATTTACTATGCCAGCCGTGTTCTAAATGACGCACAGAAGAACTACCCAACAACAGAAAAAGAGTTACTTGCAGTGGTTTATGCCATTGACAAGTTTAGATCCTATCTAGTGGGATCCAAAGTGGTTGTGTACACTGACCATGCTGCTCTTAAATATCTACTCACAAAGCAGGATTCAAAACAGGCTCATTAGATGGGTGTTGCTTCTGCAAGAGTTTGATATAGAAATAAGAGACAGAAAAGGGACAGAGAACCAAGTAGCAGATCATCTGTCCCAGATAGAACCAGTAGCTGGGGCGTCCCTCCCTTCTACTGAGATCTCAGAGACTTTCCCAGATGAGCAACTATTTGCCATTCAGGAAGCTCCATGGTTTGCAGATATTGCAAATTTTAAAGCTGTGAGGTTCATACCCAAAGAGTACAG
>NW_026264127.1:1436-1591 GCF_000817695.3 Arachis duranensis
TAAAGAGGCAAATATCAAAAATGAAGGAATTCACAGAGTTACAGAAGGATTCAGCTCGAAAAGCAGAGAAAATAAGCTTACTGGCGAAAAAACGCCAGTAAGGGACATTTTGGGCGTTAAACGCCAGAATGGGTACCATTCTGGGCGTTTAACGC
>NW_026264127.1:1799-2516 GCF_000817695.3 Arachis duranensis
TTAAACGCCCAAAAGGGGTGCCATATGGGTGTTAAACGCCAGAATGGGTGCCATTCTGGGCGTTTAACGCCAGAAAGGTGGGGGGACCACATTTTTGTTTTAAACTCAATTTTTTTCAAACTTTCCTCTTTTTACCCATACTCTTCCACATAAATGCACTTCAACACTTCATCATTCACTTTCAAATCTTCACAAATCAAAAACCATTCTTCAAATCTATTTCAAAATAATCTCAAATCTTCTTCAAAAACTCACCCTTTTCTCAATTTCTTTCCATATCTTTTCAAATTTCTTTTCAAATCTCTCTTTTGTTTTCGAAATTCTCCTCCCCCCACTCTATAAATGAACGTTCCTCACCCCTCCTTCCTCACACCATTCGAATTTCCCCTTCCTCTCTCTCTCTCTTCTCTTCTTTCTTTTCTTTTTTGCTTGAGGACAAGCAAAACCTCTAAGTTTGGTGTGCTTTTCCGTGATCACTAAGTCAAGATCTATCAAGATCATGACTCCCAAGGGAAAACAAACTAACTCAAGAGGAAAGAAAGAGACTAATCCAAAGAATCTTTGGAATGAAGAGAAGTTCTTAACCAAAGAACATGAAGACCATTATCACAAAATAATGGGTCTGAGGTCAGTGATCCCGGAAGTTAAATTTGATCTGAAAGAAGATGAATATCCGGAGATCCAAGAGCAAATTCGAAACAGAGGATGGGAAGTTCT
>NW_026264127.1:4623-5284 GCF_000817695.3 Arachis duranensis
AAAGCGGATTTTCTGGAGCTACAGAAGCCCAATTGGCGCGCTCTCAACGGCGTTGGAAAGTAGACATCCTGGGCTTTCCAGCAATATATAATAGTCCATACTTTGCTCAAGATTTGATGGCCCAAACTGGCGCTCAAAGTCACCTACAGAAATTCCAGCGTTAAACGCCGGAACTGGCATAAAATTTGGAGTTAAACGCCCAAACTGGCATGAGAACTGGCGTTTAACTCCAGAAAAGGTCTCTACACGAAATTCCTTCATTGCTCAGCCCAAGCACACACCAAGTGGACCCGGAAGTGGATTTTTCTGTCATTTACTCATTCCTGTAAACCTTAGGACACTAGTTTACTATTTATAGGATCTTTTGACATTGTATCAGGACCTTATGCAACCTTTTGATGATCTTATGACATTGTACACATTTTCCACAGCATGAGTCTCTAAACCCCATGGTTGGGGGTGAGGAGCTCTGCTGTGTCTTGATGGATTAATGCAATTACTACTGTTTCTCATTCAATCATGCTTGCTTCCATTCCAAGATAATACTTGTTCTCAATCCGGACGAATGTGATGATCCGTGACAATCATCACCATTCTCAACCATGAACGTGTGACTGACAACCACCTCCGTGCTACCTTAGATTAAGTAGTTATCTCTTGG
>NW_026264127.1:8698-13467 GCF_000817695.3 Arachis duranensis
TGGCGCATGTGTATTGACTACAGAAGGCTCAATACAGCCACCAGAAAGGATCATTTTCCTTTACCATTCATAGACCAAATGCTAGAAAGACTAGCTGGCCATGATTATTACTGCTTTTTGGATGGCTATTCAGGCTACAACCAAATTGCAGTAGACCCCCAGGACCAAGAGAAAACAGCATTCACCTGCCCTTCAGGCGTGTTTGCCTATAGGAGAATGCCTTTTGGTCTGTGCAATGCACCTGCAACCTTTCAGAGGTGCATGCTCTCTATCTTCTCAGATATGGTAGAGAAATTTCTGGAAGTCTTCATGGATGACTTTTCAGTATATGGAGACTCATTTAGCTCCTGTCTTAATCACCTAGCACTTGTCTTGAAAAGGTTCCAAGAGACTAACCTGGTTTTAAACTGGGAGAAATGTCACTTTATGCTGGGGGGATTTTTTTTCGTATGGCAGACTTCTTTGTATATCTCGACCAGGGATGCTCCGAGAGGGGTGTAGTTATGGTATTTTTTGATTTTCTCCCCTTGTCGATCTTCTTTTCTTTTGGGTTCCTTGTCTTTGTCTCGGTAGGAGGCCCCCGATTTTGAGGTTTCTCCTAACCGAGCATTTTTCTCCATATTGATATACTTTTTTGGCCGCTCCTGCACTTCGTCTAAGGAGGTCGGGTACTTTTTTGATATAGATTGGCTGAAAGGTCCCTCTTGTAAACCATTGATGAGTTCCATGATGGCGGCCTCCGTTGGTAAGCTTTGTATGTCCATGCATGTTTTGTTGAATCTCTCCATGTAGTTGCGGAGGCTCTCCCAATCTCCTTGTTTGATCCCTAGTAAACTGGGGGCGTGCTTGGCTTTATCTTTCTGAATGGAGAATCTGGCTAGGAATTTTTTAGCTAACTCATCAAAGCTTGAGATGGACTTCGGGGGTAGGTTGTCGAACCATCGGATCGCTGTCATTGTGAGAGTTGTTGGAAAAGCCTTATAGCGAACAACATCTGGGGCGTCGGTGAGGTACATTCTACTTCTGAAGTTGCTGAGGTGGTGGTTGGGATCCGTGGTGCCATCATACAGGGTCATATCCGAGAGTTTGAAGTCTTTTGGAATTTTGGTTTTCATGATTTCCCTGGTGAACGGGTCTTGCTCTTTGCGTGAATTTTCCTCGATATTAGCCCGCGGGGCTTTTGATTTGAGATCGGCTTCCAATTGTTGTAGTTTTTCTTCTAACTCCCGACGTCGCTGTACTTCTCTTTGGAGATCTTTTCCAATTTCCCGTTGTTGTTGGGTTTCTTTTTCCAGTTATTTTAGGCAATCCAGGAGCGCTTATATTGCCTCTGAATTTGGTGAGTCTTTGTCTTTGTTGGTTTCCGGAGTGTTTTGTAGCGTGAGATCCGCATTTTTGTGCGGTGTCCGATCCTCCAGATTTGAATCGTGGTCGTTGTCATGGTCGTCCGCCATGGTGATTGGATGACTTCCAGGTTCCCCGGCAACGGCGCCAATGTTCCGAGGGTTACCTTAAACTGGAGGTCGATCTCGGATGAGATCTTCGATACTGGTCGGTGCTAACGTGTCCGGCTGGTGAGAGACGGCCGGAGCTATTGTGTCCGACTTGTTGAACTTGTTGGTGATGCTGATTCCTTTGTCCCCGGAGGGTGGGGGATACCTGCAAGGGACTCCGATGCTTAAGTCAGCAAGGGTATTAAGCAGGTATTGAGTAGAATTAGAGTCTGAGTTATACCTGGGTGCTCCAGTGTATTTATAATGGTGAGAAGTGACCTTTCTAGATAAGATAAGTTAGTTATCTTATCTTATCTTATCTTTAGGTGAGGTCAGCTTATCTTCAACGGAACCGCCTTTATCTCTGTAGGCTGGGATTGCCTCTGGATTTGGGTCGTGTTCCTCTATTTGTGCCCTTTATTGGGCTTTCCTGTCGATTTGGCCGAGCTCTTTTGAGAAGAGGTCGGATAGTCTGACCTGAAGAGTTCAGTCGCTTTGTCGCTAAATATCCTAGGTCGGTCAGCTCGACCCAGGGTATGAACAATGGGGTTACTAGAAACATCTCAGACAAGGGAGAAAACAACTCAATACGATACAGGCAAAACAAATAAAAAAGGAAAACCCCACTCAAACCAAAAGTCTTGGGGCATCATTTGGATGCAATAATCAAGTAAGGTTTCTAGGAAAATCTACAGCTCCTACCCCAGCATTTCTCAAGCAAAAAAAAGACTTCAAATAAGCAAACATTTTCAGAAAGCATAAGCCATTACAGTCTACCAAGCAAAAAGCATTCCCGAACATCAAGCACGCCAAGCAGAGACCATTAAAGATGCAACCTTTTTTCAAGATCAGACAAAAGCAACCTTCAAATAAAAAAAGGAATAGACGCGGACAGTAGTATCATAACAGAAACAACAAATTACATGCAAAGCCTTAAAAGCATCAAGGCAAAAGCAAAAGGATCATGCAGAAGATAGAGAAAACTCCCTGAAAGCACATTTCAACAAATCTAGGGCACAACGGAAACAGAAAGATCCAAACTTTCTCAAAAAAGGGAGGATCAGAATCAAAACCTCATCACAAAACCAAAAACAAAGAAAAAGCACGAAATGGGACTAACCTGGAGACGAAAGAAGCTTCGAAGAAAAATAAATGTAGGTGCAGAAGTGAAAGTTGCCCCAAAAATCGCCAAGCGACGCCGCGAACGCCAGGAAGTAGAAGTACAAGCGAAAGACAGAGAGCAAAGAGGGAAGAGGAAAAAAGATGCGAAGAAGTTACAAGGAAATTAAAAGAAGAGAAACCGTTTTCTGGGTTTTCAAAATCAAAAGTAAAAGAGCTTAGGGGAAACGGGGCAATTAATGCTCAAAGTTAAAGAAGGCATTAAACCCTCGCACGTTCCCAAAAAAGCGCCGATATAAAAGCGCGCATCTTTTAGAGGAAACGTTCTACATTCAAAGCTGCTACAAAAGAATCAGTGAAATGCTTGAGTTCGGCTTCACCAAAGAAGGACCGAAGTCAAAGACTCGACCACAAAAAAGAAGACCGAGCTCAAGCAAGGGCACTGTTCATATCCTAGGTCGAACTGTCTGACCCGGGATGTTCAACGGATAAAGCGACTGACCTCTTCAGGTCAGGATAACCCGACCTCTTTTCAAAGATCTCGGCCAAGTCGACAGGAAAGCCCAAATAAGGTCCCAAGTAGAGGAACACGTCCCAAATCTTAAGGCAGCCCAAGCCTACAGAGAGAAGGGCAGTTCCCTGGAAGATAAGATGACCTCACTCAAAAGATAAGATAAGATAAGATAACTAACTTATCTTATCCAAAAAAGGTCACTCCACACCATTATAAATACACTGGAGCACCAAGGTATAACTCATACTCTGATTCTACTCAATACCTGCTTAATACCCTTGCTAACGTAAGCATCGGAGTCCCTTGCAGGTACCCCCACCCTCCGGGAACGATGGATCAACACCATCACCAAGTCCAACAAGTCGGACACACCAGCTCCGTCCGCTATACACCTGCCGGATACGTCGGCTCCGACCAACACAGAAGATCTCGACCGAGATCGACCTACAGTTTCAGGTAACCCTCGGAACAGTTAGTAAAAAAAAGTTAATCCGGAAAAATAGATAACTCTAAAACCTTAACTATTTTCTCCATATTTTATTCCCAACTCATTGCTGCTTGCTTTCTGAAATTCTTAATTTACTGTTTAATGCTCTTTGAATACCAAAACACTCACTAAGCCAATCAATCAATCATTGTTGCTTGATCCATCAATTCTCGTGGGATCGACCCTTACTCACGTAAGGTATTACTTGATACGACCCGGTGCACTTGCCGGTTAGTTTGTGGTTATTAACACCGTACCAAATTTTTGACGCCGTTGCTGGAGGTTGATTGTGATTGACAACTACTCGTTGTTTGATTTCTTAGATTAGATAATTTTTATTTTAATTAGTTTTATTTTAGTATTATTAATTTTTATTTTTATTTTCATTTTTCTTTTTCTTTTTTTTCCTTAATTTTTTTCCCCGTGCTTTTCGTTTCGTTTCCCCTGGCGTGTTCCCTTGTTTGATTTTACTTCCTTTATAATTGTTTTTCCTTTTCAAAACTTTACGTTTTTTTCCTTTTTATATTTTTTATTTTCTTTTATTTCCGTTTTATTTCTGTCCGTTATTAATTTTTTTATTTTCTTTCTATATTTCATTAATTTTATTTTATTTTGTTTTTAATAATTAAAAAAAATAAATAAACAAATAAATAATATAGCATTAATATTTTTTTTAATTTTTGAAATTAAGTTTGGTGTAGTCTATTTATTTTTATTTTAATTGTTCCTGTTTATTTTTCTGGTTACCTTCGAATTTTTCTATCTTAATTCTATCTATAATTTTCGAAATTTATTTATTTATTTTATTTAGTATCTTTATTTTATTATTTTACACAGGTTACCTCACAGGGACTTTTCTACACTATGACGTAGAGAGTCCCATCTTTTCTTGTCTTCTGTTTGTTTATGCGCAAGAACAGAGACAAAGAACATCTCTTAGACTTTGATCCTGAACCTGAAAGAACTTTCAGGCAGCGTTTACAACAAGCAAGACTTTACAAGGCTGCAGAACCCACTATGGATCCTAATAATACTAATAATGCCAATGTGGCAAATCCGAATGGGGATGAGCAACTGATGAGCGGATAATTTGTATACTTTTTGGCATTGTTTTTAGTATGTTTTTGGTATGATCTAGTTGGATTTTAGTATATTT
>NW_026264128.1:0-1220 GCF_000817695.3 Arachis duranensis
ACAATTAATCAGAAAGTGTCCCTCTGACATGCTTTCTGAATGGAGCATCATAGGTATTTTCTATGATGGTCTCACTGAACTATCCAAGATGTCTTTGGATAGCTCTGCTGGAGGATCTCTTCATCTGAAGAAGACGCCTACTGAGGCTCAAGAACTGATTGAAATGGTTGCAAATAACCAATTCATGTACACTTCTGAAAGAAATCCTGTGAACAATGGGACTAGTCAGAAGAAAGGAGTTATTGAGATTGATACTCTGAATGCCATATTGGCTCAAAACAAAATATTGACTCAACAAGTCAATATGATTTCTCAAAGTCTGTAGAAATTCTTGAAGATGAGTTCTAGAGTTTCATGATGATTTGTTGAAATCTGGCTGGCTGAGAAGCCATGTCTAATTTCATTAGACCGAGGTTTCAACTTATCACCACAAAAGCTTGTTGATTTTTATCAATCTTGCTTTTGGAGCAATGATCTGCTAAGGCTTGGCTGGCCTTTGGCCATGTCTAGTGTTTTGGACTGAAGCTTTCTCTGAAAGCTTGGCTGGCTGTGAAGCCATGTCTAATTCCTGGACCGGAGTCTTAGACTAGCATTGCACTGATTCCTGGAATTCTCATTGAGAATTTTGATACCTTTTTCCACTTAATTTTCGAAAAACACAAAAAAAAATTAAAAAATCATAAAATCCAAAAATAATTCTTGTTTGAGTCTAGTGTCTCATGTTAAGTTTGGTGTCAATTGCATGTTTCTGTTCTTATTGCATTCATGTATGTGTCTTAAGAAGCTTCAAGTAATTCTTGATGATTTTCGTGCTCTGATCTTTGAATTCTATTGACTTGAGTGTCTTGTGTGTCTCATATGCATTCTCATTTTGTTAGTGTCAGTAGTATACAAACTGCTGAGTTTGGTGTCTTGCATGCATTGTTATTTGATTCTTGTTGCATTTTGATTTTTCCTTAAATCCAAAAATATTTTTAATTTGTGTCTTTTCAAGTCAATAATACAGAGAATTGAAGATTCAGAACATACAGCAGAGGAATTGCACAGAAAAAGCTGGGAGTTCAAAACGCCCAGTGAAGAAGGACAGACTGGCGTTTAAACGCCAGCCAGGGTACCTGGTTGGGCGTTTAACGCCCAAAAGGGTAGCATTTTGGGCGTTAAACGCCAGAATGTGCACCATTCTGGGCGTTTAACGCCAGGATGGCACAAGGGGGAAGATT
>NW_026264128.1:1276-1729 GCF_000817695.3 Arachis duranensis
TCAAATCTTTTTCAAATCATATCTTTTCAAAATCAAATCTTTTTCAATCAAATCTTTTTCAAAACCAATTTCTTTCCATTTTTTTGATACTTACTATCAATTAGTGATTTGATTCAACATTTCAAGTATGTTACCTTTTCTGTTGAGAAAGGTTTAATGTTTGAATCATATCTTTTCTTGTTAGTCAAGTTTTTTATTTTCAAATCAAATCTTTTTAATCAATCATATCTTCTTAACCACATCTTTTTCAAAATAGTTTTCAATCAAATCTTTTTGATTTCTAATTTCAAAATCTTTTTCAAAAATCACTTGATTTCTTTTCCATTTTCATTTTCAAAAATTAAGTAATGTTTTTCAAAAATGTTTTCAAAATTTTTTTCACTTAATTTTCGAAAATCACTTCCCTCCTTCTCACATCCTTCTATTTATGGACTAACACTATCCCTTAATGCA
>NW_026264128.1:1909-2183 GCF_000817695.3 Arachis duranensis
AAACCTGAAAGGACCTTGAAGAGAAAGCTAAGAGAAGCCAAAGCACAACTCTCTTTAGAGCACCTGAACGAATTCTTCAAGGAAGAAGAACACATGGCAACCAAAAACAACAATGCCAACAATGCAAGGAAGGTGCTGGGTGACTTTACTGCACCTACTCCCGATTTCTATGGGAGAAGCATCTCTATCCCTACCATTGGAGCAAACAATTTTGAGCTTAAGCCTCAATTAGTTTCTCTAATGCAACAGAATTGCAAGTTCCATGGACTTCCAT
>NW_026264128.1:9249-11811 GCF_000817695.3 Arachis duranensis
GCGGAAGTCATCACCCAAATAGGCCATGCCGATTAGGGTTAGGCGTATGTTACAAGTGCGGGTTACCAGGGCATTTATCAAGAAATTGCCAACAAGGAGAGAGTCAGGATGCGGGCCGATTGCGGCAGTAAGATTGAGGTAATTTCAATAATCGAGCTTAAATGGTAGTGTGTGATTTTATAATACCGCTGTACAGTAAAAAAAAAAAAACTCGGAATGTCGAGCTTAATATTAGACTGAGAAGCAAACCAGATGGTTAGAGTAAGGAATTGCCTTAATACAAATGGATAAATGCCTCTGATGTAAATGATTTTCTGTTAGGAATGATGTGTTGTGTTTGTTATATAGTTGGTTAATTTCTGGATTTTTGGTGAAACGGATTGAACCCGTGACTTTTAGTTCCTTTGATTTAAATAGATAAGGAATGGTCCTAAATGATGGATTTGGAAACGTTGATTTGAAATACCAGTCATGCTAAGTTGTGGTTGGGTACTTGAGGAAATTATCATTGATGCATAGTCGGATTTAGATGATGATTGAGTGTAAGTTGTCGTGTTTGAGAGATGAGTGCTATGATGTCTGGTCATGGTGACCTTGGATTTAGATCAAGATTTGTATGATCGATTTCAGAGGAATCGTTTGGAAACCTTTAAATTGCAATGCTGATGCGGTACTGAGATTGGTTTGAAGAAACTCATGACGGGTGGTAAACTCCAATTTTTGGGGAGGTGCTGTTGAAAATTTTTCAAGAATTTGAAGGAGTGTTGGTTATATTTTTGAAAATGATTTTTGATCTGAGTAACTTCAACAAAAGAGATGTGTCTCGAAAGCTTTTATAGATTAGTAAAAGAAAGCGGATTCTTAAGAGTCTTTTATAGATTAGTAAAAGAAAGTGGATTCTTAAGAGTTTGTCAGCTTGTTAGTCCAAACTCATTGAATTCTAAAAACGAAGAAAGCTTTGATTGATTATAGTGATGTGGGATGATGGCTATGATTAACGAAGATGGCAATATTATTGATGACATGATTTGAGATTTAATAGGGTGTGGGTTGATGAGACGATAAAAGTAAGGAACGAGGCTGTTGGTCGGTGTTGAACGAATGACCGAGACCCTTGGAGATAGAAAAATCAGAGCGTGGTAGTGGAAGCGCGCAGAGTAAAAGGACATTGGAACTGTTATGTGTTGGATATAAAGGCAGACTACGCTCGCGTACTCGTAGTGATGGATGGAATTTTCGAGGGCAAAAACTTCTGTTAGGGGGGTAGAATGTAATACCCGGTCTAACCAAAATTAATTAAATAATGAGTTAAGTAGGAGCGAATATGGTTGGAAGATTTGGCGATTGGAATTTGATGATTTCAATGTGATATTTGGATTCAATGAATTTTTCCGAGTCGGAAGACATAGTTTTCTGCGTAAAAGCGCGCAGTGGAATTTTGACCGGCGGTACCGGCTGAGACCTGTCTGGTACTGCAGCTGAGAAAATTGATTATGAGTAAATAAGATTAAGAAATGAGGAATTTTAATTAGGGGAGGTAGAAATATTTGAAGTGCGATTTAGAGTGCTAATCTTAAAGGTTTTGGTCCAAAATTGGGCCAACGGACCAAAATAAGTGAACCGGGCCTAAGTGGGCCCAAGACCCAACATATATAAACATTAGTTATGAGCATTTCAGCTCATTTTACCCTAAAAAGAAGGGTTGGGGCGCTGAATTAAGAAGAGAGAAGAGAAGAGAGAAAACCTAACTCTCTTTGATCTTCAAACCACCATAACTTGAGCTACGGAGCTCCGATTGACGAGCCGTTTGTGGCCACGCGTCGCTCTTTTCATCCTCTACATTTCTATCTAAGTTTTGTGGTGATTATTACATTCATCTCTGCCCAGTTTTCGAAATTCCCCACTGTTACACGTTTTTGGGAAGTTAGTGTTGAAATCTTGTGATTTTGGGTGTTTAGGGATACTCCAACATGGATTCTAAGTGGGTTCTATCCCTACTTCATATGGGCTGAGGTAAGAAGTGCTCAAACCCTTGTAATTTGTCATTTTTATGAGCCCTAGGTTGATGTATGTATGTAATATTGGTTATGTTAGTGCATTTGATGGTTTTGGTGCACAATTGGGAGATTGGTGTTGCTTGAGGAGCTTTGGTGAGGCTTAGGGCTAAGGTTGGTGGAGACTTCCAAAGAAGAGGCTCAATTGATTTGGCTACAAGAGGTACGGTTTAAGTTTCATTTAAGTACCGTGTGGTGTGATGAGAATTCCTAGGCTAGATGCCCCTAGGATTAAGTTTGGATTGTGTAAATGGTTGGTGCTAATATGCATAGTTGATATGTAATGTGAATTAATGATTGAGTTGAGGATTGTATGGCCTTGTATGTTTGGTGTGTTGAGAATTTGATAAATTGAATAATGAGTATTGATTTGTGAAATATGCATTTAAATTGTGAATTTAGAGGCCGTGAATTTTGGACCGGAGGCCGAAAAGAGGTAAGGAAGGTAAGTTGATGTGTGCATTGCATGATGACACAAGTGATTGGATGAATTTCAAATAATGAATAT
>NW_026264128.1:11907-13436 GCF_000817695.3 Arachis duranensis
TTGGAAATAGTATTGTTGGAAATTGGGATGAGGGAGGATGTATGACATGTTGATGTGTTTGTAATTTAGCCATTTGTTTGAAATGGGTAAAAATGGTTATATGGCGGTTTTGTGAATTGTGGTAATGTGTCAATGTGTGAGTCGAGGAGGCTTGACGTTGAATTTGATACATTTCAATTGATTTCAAAAAAAAGGGATGAAATTGGCATGTTTTGATTGATTTTGAAAAGGGTTGGAAATGGTTTGTTTTGAAATGGCACTTTGTGGTTTTTATGAAAAATATGGTTTTTGGGCATACTTTGGTGAGACATAACTTGGACTACGGATCTCTGTTTTGCGCCAAATCTGTTTAGAAATGAAATGGGATCCGGGATGTCTATGCCGTTCGAAGAACGGATGAAAAATGATTTAAAATGAGGAAGTTATGTCCATTGGAAGATTGGGGTCTAAATCTGTGAATTATGCAGTTTTTAACTTAGAAAATTTTTAGTAGAATAACCCTTTGCGCGTGGGCGCACTTGGCGCGTACGCGCCGATCTTCCAGAAAACGCCATCCACGCGTGCGCGTGATGTGTGCGGGCGCGCCGATAGTGCTGCACCCAATGCCCAGCCATTTTCCAGAGAGTTGTGCCAGAACTGTGCCAGCTTTGTGCCTGGGGCATGAGAGTATCCACGCGTATGCGTGGTTGACGCGTGCGCATCGATTTGGCAAATTTTTAATCCACGCGTTAGCGTTCATGACGCTTGCGCGTCGATGAGTTTTTAAGGCCATCCACGCGTGCGCGTGGAGTACGCGTACGCGTGGCATTGTTTTCATGCCAAAGTTGATATTTGAGTTTTAAAAGCCAAACCTCATACTTCTAAGCCTCCGATCTCACCCCTTATGTATTAAATCATTATGATATGCCTAGCAATGAGAAAGGAGCTAGGGGATGTGGTAACTTGCGAGTGAAGCAAGGGGAAAAGTTATGATCAATGATGATCAACGATGAATATATGAGATATGGAGGATGACGGTGGGAGTACCGTGTATGCCATGAGCCGAAGGGCTATATTTATTGATAAATGGCTGGTTCTTGATTGGACCATGAGCCGGATGGCTGAGTTATTGCCGGGTCACGGCAAAGCCATTATTGATTATGGCTGAGTATAAATGCATATATGATTACTGAATGAATGTGTTGAATGGATAATAATGGAAGATGTTGAAATGTGATGTGTAACCCCGGGTAGTAGGCAGTGGCGTTGTCCACTTGCTCCGGGTGTGAGACGGAAAAGGATGTTTATGATAAATGAGTTTAATTATGGAGTTTTGAATGAATGTATTTGTGATACCTGGGTAGTAGTAAGGGTTGTGGTTCGTCCCATGATGAGCGGATAATTTGTATACTTTTTGGCATTGTTTTTAGTATGTTTTTAGTATGATATAGTTAGTTTTTAATATATTTTTATTAGTTTTTAGTTAAAATTCACTTTTTTGGACTTCACTATGAGTTTGTGTGTTTTTCTGTGATTTCAGGTATTTTCTG
>NW_026264129.1:0-4345 GCF_000817695.3 Arachis duranensis
AAAAAATGAATAAAAAAGAGGACGAAATTCTCTTTCTTTATTGTTATTGTATATGTTCATACATACATCTGTCAGTATAGTACAAAGTTTAATTGATCCCTAAACTTTAATTTTGGTTTAATCTAATGTTAATGTTCGATACTTAATTGATGCATAGCTATTCATATTTTTTATGTTGTAATTTTGGTAGTTTACTTTGAATTTTGCTGTCAGATTTGGTGAATAAATGACCAGGAAGTTTTAGCCTGTTTTTTCATGATGTAACAACAGATAGAGTGATAACTGATAAGTTATAATATGCAGTCGAACTTTTTTAAGTAGTTCCACTATTTTTTAAGTGTTTTGCATGCTTAATTTTGCACATTTTTTAGGTTGTTCAATTTATAAATGAAGTGTTGAAGTATGACTTAATGCAATATATGATTTTTTGCACAATAGTTCATTCAATTGAGCAATTTTTATGTTACCATGTAGCAAGGTCGGTTTGATAAAATTAATATATATTATCTATGAGTTTTATAAAAGCCTTTTGTAAGCAATCGATTTGGGTTATGTTGTAGTTGTTTTTTTATTATGTTTCTATTAAGTCATTTTTATTCGGTTCTCAATTATTTTATGTTAAATGCTGCTTTAGGATAATTTTTTTTCATTCATACATTTTTTATGCAGGAGTATCACTTTAACCATCATATATTCTGAATTTGTGTTTTTTTCATTTTTTTCCTCATTATTCCTTAATTCATTTTGTCTATGTAGTTTGGAACATTAAACATGTCCGTGCTTCGCACGGATAATGCACTCATTTAAAATTGATTTTTATTATGATGTATGATTTATAAATCTTATGAAAATGTAATGTTAGAATTTTCACGTTAGCTGACACACGAAATTTTGTTACAGGTAAATTTGTTGAAAATGTTCTTGACTTATTACCTGAGTTGGTTTATTATTTATAGTCCAACTTCACTTATCAATCTGTATTTCATTAGCCATTATAACAATATCACAATGCAAATGGCTATTTTGGTAAAAATTATATTTAATTTGTTTAGGATTTGCTAAGTGTGAAGTTGTTGCTACATTTGGCAATGATGGAGTTTATTTAGAAAAGTATGTCCAGAACCAAAGATACGTTAAGTTCCAGATAATGTTATCATTTTTTGTATAAGGGAACTTTGTAATTTAACTAGAGCCTCTAGGAGAACAGTGAAAAATTTTGATTTATTTAAATTGTTGATTTGATGGAAATGTTCAATTTAAGATTATTGTGTCTTTAACATATCAGGCTCTGCAATACAGAATCTCTTGCATCAAACACAATGTTTCTTTTTGTTTTTTTGTTTTACTAATTTAAATATTTTGGTTCTTTTTTTTTTCTTTCTAAAGTTGATAGCGTTTGTGTACGATGGAATGAAGAAACTAAAAAAAAATGTAAAAAGTGGTATTAATCTTAGTAGTGTTGGCATGTTCATTATTAATTGAAGCTAAGACTTTAATGTCCTATAATCGTAAAGCCATTACCATGGATGGATAAAGAAAGATATTTTTCTATCAATGGCTCCATTCATAAATATTCTTAGCTCAAAATTTGCTTTAACGAGGTCTTTATCTTTCAAATGAATTCCTTAAAATTTCTTACTTTCTTTTCTAAGATTTTTTACAATCCTTAAGTTTATTATTATTATTATTATTATTTGCAATGCTGAGTTTTGATTTCGTTATTTTATTTTATTTTTTTAGCAAATGTGGTCAAATCTTATTCAGAAGGCCAAAAAACATTAGTTTGAATGTTATTTAGACTTGTGTGAATATATATTCTCTGTTTTTCTTTTTCTATTTTTTTTATTTTTCATTTCTTTTCTTCTCACTTGGATAATAAATTAATTAGTTAAGAATTTAATTATGATTGTATTGGGTCTCTTATATTATATCTGTCCGTGTGGGCTGCGGTTCATTTAAACTAATTTTAGTTCATTTTTTAAAGAAATCAAAACTTCACGGTTTGAAAATTGTTAGCTATATAAGATCACTAATTTCTTTTTGTAAGTTTATTACTTACAATCTTTTCAATCTCTTCTCGAAATTTTTTCATAATTCTTTATTTATTGTTACTTCCAATCAATTGTCAAAGCGGAACTCTTTTTTTGTTGGAAATTGGGATAAATTTCATTCTAAGCAACATGATCATTATTTTTTGTTTAATTTGAAAAGAAGTTGGATTTGTATTAAATATTCTTATAATTGCTTCAATTGAAAGAACATCAATCAGATCATATCAAATAGATGCACAATTTGATGTTATACCAATGTCTCTCCTAATTGTTATTTTCATGTTTTCAGCATTTTAGACAATTTAATTTTCTTATCATTCTCTATTCTCCTGATTTTTGAACTTAGAATTAATTTCGAATTCATAAAAAAGCATGTTATTTAGCAGTACGTACATTCACTTGCTGAGTAATAGTTTGAAATTTTATACCATGAATAATCTAATACCAAAAGCAATTATTTATCATATACTCTTTTTTTATTTTCTCCTCATTTTGCTGCCAAATAAAAAATAAAAAATAATCTATTTAATTACATGCTGTTGAATTGTTATTAGTATTCTGAGGATCTCACAAAAGTAGCGTGAGACCTGAAAAATCTTAAAGAACAACTGAATAAAAATTTTTCGATTGTACCATTGATTAAAAAGTGTTGTACATTGGATTATATTTGCAATTTATCCTAAAGTATGTGTATTTTTGTTATTATTTAATGATAAATACTATTCTAAGTCATGGAGAATCCTATGCAATGTATTTTAAAGTATGTAGTAGCACTAGCACATTTAACAATGGTTCACTAAACGACGATTTTACTTTGAATGTGGTGTATTGGAAAAAAATTTTCATAATGTATAATGCATATATTTCAATGTGTGTTTTTCTTTTACAATGGATTGGTTTTTTTAAGTTTTTGTAATATTTTTATTTATATATTACTCAATTTTAACTTATAACTACGAGTTCTTTGAATTTTTTTTCTATTGTTAAGAATTAATTTTAGCATGACGGAAGTTTTTTACGTTAATATTTTAATATTAACTGTGAAAAATTTATTGTTTTTATTTATAAATAGAGATCTTAACTTCTCTAATTTAGTGGCTTAATGTGAAGCATACAATTATGTGTGATATATTTGTAATAAAATTATAAAAAATAGTATATGCGTCGTTATGATGTAAATGTGACTTATATTAACTCATGAATTGGTTTAGCATTCCCCGTGCATCGCACGGGCTCTGCACTAGTTAATTATGAAAGGCTGAGCAACAAAAAATATTTAGAAGAAAAAAAAATGGTAGTAAGCAAGACGAAAAGAATATATTGCAGTAAGGTAATAGTAATAACTAATAAGGTTGATAGTTGAATTAGATGGGAACAATTCTACACGAAAAAGGAAATAAACAAAAGATTGGTAATATGATTATGAAGTATGAATAACTACTTAACCATGGCGTTGGCTCAGAATTTTGAGGCGTAAAGTGCGTGGTGGTGACAACTGACAAAATACTCAAACTTGTTCATGTGTCGTTTACCAATCATTGAACTCACTCCCACGTGCATCTGCACGTGCGCTTCTTTAATCCTATCGGAACTCCCTCAATCCCTTCAAATATTATTTTCTATTCACCTTGGATCAATCAATATAAGGGGTAATCAAATGCCTTTTTATTTCCCATTAAAATTACCAATTAACTAACCTGTATTTTTTTTAAGTCATTACTTAAAAATACTAAAAATATTTTTTTATATCTTTAATGTTTTAAAAATTATTTAAATTATAAAAATTTAACCGAGTCTTTTAAATTATTTACCCTTTTTAGCTTACATAAGGGGAACATCAATTTCACATTTCAAGATGTACTTCCAGTCCATCACATTAATTAAATTCCTCCAACTTCTTATAGTGATGAGTACAAAAATGGTGGGGAGGGATTAAAAAAACAAAAGAAAGAAAAAGAAACAACAAAATTGTGGTGTTAACAGAGAAGATACAGACAAAATTGAAAAAAAAAAAAAAGGATGGCGGTGTTAACAAGAGAATAGATACAAAATTGTGAGGAATGTGGGACTGTTGGGCAGTGACATATAATTGGAGATTATTGTTTGTAGGGACTAATTAAAGGAAAGAACGTTGGATGTGTCACAAAGAAATTAAGAAGCTAAGCCAATAATGCTCCCCATTCATTTCTCATTGGCGTAGTTAGTTGAAATTAATGCGAAGAAAAAGAGCTCATGCTGGTGCCGGCAACACTACAGGTCTTGTCTTTTTAGCACAAGAAAAACAAGAGGAAGCA
>NW_026264129.1:10707-13426 GCF_000817695.3 Arachis duranensis
ATATTAAAATAATAAATTATTTTGTATTTGATTTTTTATTTTAAAAATATTTATTTAAAAAAATAAAAAATTTATGATAAAAAAATTTATTTTTTTATAAATATTATAATAATCTTTTAAAAAGTTATAATTTTATTTTAAAAATTGTAATAAACATTAATTTTTATATCTATTTATAAGTTAAAGTAAGGAGTACAATACTCGAGTAAATTCCCATAATAGTCTTTGATATTCGCGTAAATAGTTAATGTAGTCCTCAAAATTCCAATTTTTCCATAATAGTCCTCCAAATAGAGTACCGAACACTCATAGTAGTCCCTAAGCATATTTCTGGTAATGAATCGTCACCGGAGTGCTTACGTGGTGTCGTTTCACCACGTTAGAGCCAGCTTAGCTGGCACGTTTCCAATTTATACCCACATTGGTCCCTCTCTCAATAATTAACCCTAAATTCCAAAATCCAAATCTCTAATATTTTTCTCTGACAGCTCCTAGACCCTCTCAAACACCGAACGGTAGCCCACTTCTTTCTTCAAATGCAAAGAAGACAGAGATCTTTTTCAAAGTTCACACATCACAACAAATACAAACATTTCATATTTCTTTTTTTCTAAACTTTCTCAACAATCAAACATTGATCACCAAACAAGAATGAAAAGTTCAAAACTAGAAGAGAGGAGATCGGCGAAGAGATCTAACTGGCGGTGAGAGAGAGTACATAGGAAGTGACCGAGACTAAGAGTACCATGCAATTGGACTGGTGTGCAATGCACACATTCATCATTGGTAACTTCTATTAAACTCTACCACCTTAATCTATCTGGCACTTTATCTCGTAGAATCTGTGTGACCTTCCAAGATTAATTGAGTTGAATCTCTCAAAGAATTTTCTTTCTGGTCTAAATTCGGATGGTTTTGCTAATAGTCATAATTTGGAGATTCTAGATCTTTGTACAAGCAGGTTTCAGAGAGAAATTCTAACCCCAATTTAGAATATAACAAAACTTAGGAAGCTTTACATTGTAAAAATTATATGCATGGTGAGGTACCTAAAGATTTTGGAAACTTAGCTTCACTTGAGGAGTTAGTTATAGACAGCAACAACTTAACAAGGAGAATTCCTAAACCAATTAGCAAGTTGAAGAAGTTTAGGGTTATTCGGGCGGGACTAAATGCTCTCTCATGGCCAATACCAGTCGCGATTAGTGAGTGTGACAACTTAGAGACATTGGGTTTGATGTAGAATCAACTAGAAGATTCTATTCCAAGAGAGCTTCAATAACTTCAGAACCTTACCAACTTGATTCTATGGCAAAACTCACTGTCCGGGGAGATTTCTCTTGAGATTGGGCGTAATTGCTTGCTTTGCATATGAATTCGTTTGTCGGTGATGTCCCAAAGGAGCTTGGAAAAAAGAAGTGGGCTGCTGACAAGGTCAGAAACTGGAAGCTGTCGGAGGAAAAAATTAGAGATTTAGATTTTGGAATTTAGGATTAAATATAGAGGGAGGGACCAATGTAGGTATAAATTAGAAAAGTGCCAGCTAAGCTGGCTCCAACGTGGCAAAACGACGTCACGTAAGCACTCCGGTGATGATTCATCACCAGAAATATGCCCAGGGACCACTATAAGTGCTCGGAGTTCTATCTGAAAGACTACTATATGAAAATTGAGATCTTGAGAACTACATTGAGTATTCACGCGAATCTCATAAACTATTATGTGAATTTAACCGTTCCTTAAAAATTAACCTATTATCAAAGATTTTCAAGTAACTAAGGTTTTAGTTTTTTACGTAATTCATTGTAAATAAAAAAAATTAAATAGTCCATTTATAAATAAAAGATAGTCAATTTAAAAAATAACTTAAAAAATTTTACAATTCAAAATAAAATCAGTGGAATTTAAAATCATAAAATCAAAACAGAAAAAGATATTTTTATTAAACTACAGGATCGTAGAGAATATCATTTTGGGATCCAAAAACACAGAGTGAAGACCAAAAAGATGAAGACAGTTAAAAGTCACCATTGGAAGGCCGTCGAGGAGCACTGGTTGGTGACGTTGCAAAAGATTAGAAGCCCAACATACAACATGCTTTGTGAAGCTTAAAAGGCCAATGATGATCCAATTTTCTTTTATTGAGTCACCTGAGAAACCAAAACCAAAATTGAAAACTTTCGCGCTATGAAGGCATGCAATGCACGGTGGCGTGCAGTTGAAATAAAAAGAGTGTTTATCGAAGAAGAGTAAACACCCAACCCAGCCCCTGTCCATTTCTAATTAGGACAACGCGATCCCTCACCAAAAAACTAACCCACACCGGTCTCTGTCTATGCGAAAAATCAATCATCGCGCCCCCTCCCATGTATCCCCCGTCCATAGTTGACGAAAAAAGCTTATGTGTCATTTACCGGCGCTGATTTGTCAGTTAACCCAGAGTTAAGTGCCAACGTGGATAAGGGATAATGGACAGGGGTCAATTTGTCCCCTTATCACATTAAAAAATGACGTCGTTGCTAGGTTAATAAGAAGCAAACGTCATTCTCACCCTCATAACCCCCCAAGCCCTAACTCAAATTTACAAAATAACCAAAATCCCTCAACCTTCTTCGCGCAATAGGAAAGAGAGTGGTGGAAGTAGCAAGTGTTGGTGCTGACAAGGCCGCCAGGAAGGACTCGGAGGACTCCTCTAACGCCACACTTGACGGAGTCACTG
>NW_026264130.1:0-311 GCF_000817695.3 Arachis duranensis
TTTTTAAATTAATTTATTCTATATTTGTGAAAAAATAGCATTATCTGGTGAATAAAAGAATATATTCTTGAAAAAAAAATTAGGATTTCAAAAAACAAAATTTATCATTTTTTTAAATTTTTAAATTTAAAAAATTAATTTTTTATTTAAAATAGAAAAATAAAATAAAGTCTAGTAACATTAGGAAGGCAAAAAACAAAGATAAAAACTTTTTATTTTTAAATTTTTATACTAAAAAAATTATTTTTTTACAAAGAAGTAGAAAAATAAAGAATTTTAACAATACCCAATAATAAAAAAATTTAAAAAGT
>NW_026264130.1:610-7951 GCF_000817695.3 Arachis duranensis
AAAATGGGGTTTGTCAACCTCCCCACACTTAGATTCTAGCATGTCCTCATGCTTAGGAAAATGCAAAGAAATATAGAAGACCGAGGGTCACAAACGTATGGGACTCATGGAATGCAACCTACTTATATGCATGCGGCTACGACTAGTGCGGTTATCTACTTGGTTGGGAACAATCAACTTCCTTATGACATGTGCAAGCTTATTGGGTACAATGGTGGCTAATGCATAAATCTTGCCAAATTCTAAGCATCAAATGCAATTTATGCACCCTTGCATGAGGAATGCTCGCGAGAGCCGGGAATCAAAGGATTGAGCGTCGAACCCTTACCGGAAGTATTTGCACTCTAGTCGCTCAAGTGTTTAGGGTTGACTCTCTCAATTCTCCCCTAATCATGCTTTCTAAGATTTGTTTTTCTTCTAACAATCAACATGTATTTCATGCATGCATACATCTATCATGAGGTCTTCTCCTTAGGTTGTAATGGGGTTAGGGTCAAGGTAGGATCATATATGGCTAGTGGGCTTAAAACTTGGATCTTTGATGAACTTAAACCTTCCCACCTAACCTACATAAGGACCTATACAATTAAGTTCTAATCTAACTACCCATTCCTCACTTTTTCACATACTCATGTATTCCTTTTTAATTTCACACACATATGCATTGATTTTAGGGGAAGGCAAAAAAAAAGATGAAAGCTTTTTTAAAGAATAATAAAATAAAGTAGAGAAATATTAGGAAGGCAAAAAAAAAGATGAAAGCTTTTTATTTTTAAATTTTGAAACTAAAAAAAATATTTTTTTACCAAGAAGTTGAAAAATAAAGACTTTCAAAAATATCCAATAATAAAAAAATTTAAGAAGTTTAACTTCTTTAAATTAATATATTCTGTATTTGTGAAAAAAAGCATTATCTGGTGAATAAAAGAATATATTTTTGAAAAAAATTTAGGATTTCAAAAGACAAAATTTATCATTTTTTTGAATTTTTAAATTTAAAAAGTTAATTTTTATTTAAAATAGAAAAATAAAATAAAGTCTAGTAACATTAGGAAGGCAAAAAAAAAGTTGAAAACTTTTTATTTTTAAATTTTGAAACCAAAAAATTATTTTTTTACCAAGAAGTAGAAAAATAAAGAATTTTAACAATACCCAATAATAAAAAAATTTAAAAAGTTTAAATTTTTAAAATTAATTTATTCTATATTTGTGAAAAAATAGCGTTACTCGGTGAATAAAAGAAATATATAGTCTTGAAAAAAAATTAGGATTTCAAAAGACAAAATTTATAATTTTTCTGAATTTTTAAATTTTATAAATTTATTTTTTTATTTAAAATAGAATAATTGTAATACCCGGTCTAATCGAAATTTATTAAATAATAAGTTAAATAGGAGCGAATATGGTTGGAAGATTTGGCAATTGGAATTTGATGATTTAAATATGATATTTGGATTTAGTGAATTTTTTCTACGTAAAAGCGCGCAGTGGAATTTTGACTGGCAGTATCGGCTGAGATCTGTCTAGTACTGCAGCTGAGAAAATTGATTATGAGTAAATAGGATTAAGAAATGAGGAATTATAATTAGGCGAGGTAGAAATATTTGAAGTGCGATTTAGAGTGCTAATCTTAAAGGTTTTGGTCCAAAATTGGGCCAACGGACAAAAATAAGTGAACCGGGCCTAAGTGGGCCCAAGACCCAACATATATAAACATTAGTTATGAGCATTTCAGCTCATTTTGCCCTAAATAAGGAGTGTGGGGCACTGAATTGAGAAGAGAGAAGAGAAGAGAGAAGAGAAGAGAGAAAACCTAACTCTCTTTGATCTTCAAACCACCATAACTTGAGTTACGGAGCTCCGGTTGACGAGCCGTTTGCGGTCACGCGTCACTCTTCTCATCCTCTACAATTATATCTAAGCTTCGTGGTGAGTATTCCATTCATCTCTGCCCAATTTTCGAAATTCCCCACTGTTACACGTTTTTGGGTAGTTAGTGTTGAAATCTTGTGATTTTGGGTGTTTAAGGATACTCCAACATGGATTCCAAGTGGGTTCTATCCCTACTTCATATGGGCTGAGGTAAGAAGTGTTCAAACCCTTGTGATTTGTCATTTTTATGAGCCCTAGGTTGATGTATGTATGTGATATTGATTATGTTAGTGTATTTGATGATCTTGGTGCACAATTGGGAGATTGGTGTTGCTTGAGGAGCTTTATTGAGGCTTGGGGCTAAGGTTGGTGGAGACTTCTAAAGAAGAGGCTCAATTGGTTTGGCTACAAGAGGTACAGTTTAAGTTTCATTTAAGTACCATGTGGTGTGATGAGAATTCCTAGGCTAGATGCCCCTAGGATTAAGTTTGGATTGTGTAAATGGTTGGTGCTAATATGCATAGTTGGTATGTAATGTGAATTAATGATTGGGTTGAGAATTGTGTGGCCTTGTATGCTTGGTGTATTGAGAATTTGATGCATTGGATAATGAGTATTAACTTGTGGTTTATGTATTTAAATTATGAAATTGGGTCGGAGGCCGTGAATTTTGGGCCGGAGGCCGGAAAGAGGTAAGTAAGGTAAGTTGATGTGTGCATTGTATGATGACACAAGTGATTGGATGAATTTCAGATAATGAATATATGAATGATTGGGTTGGTTATTGAATAATAAGGTTTGAGGAGTTGAAGTGTGGAACTTGGTAATTTTGGGTGAAATTAGGTAGATGAGGCATGTTTGATTTTGGTTGAGATATATTATGTGGTCATATATGTGATCATGATTATTGATGCCTTGATGGTATGATGATACATGAGAGACATGTATGTTGTAATATATGCTTGAGGAATGATTAAGGTTGATTTGTGGGTGAA
This sequence comes from Arachis duranensis, assembly GCF_000817695.3. Classification (NCBI taxonomy): domain Eukaryota; kingdom Viridiplantae; phylum Streptophyta; class Magnoliopsida; order Fabales; family Fabaceae; genus Arachis; species Arachis duranensis. The sequence continues at coordinate 3,478 of NW_026264130.1, forward strand.
ACCACGTGATAGTGAGTATGATATTGATTATGTATAATGATGGTTGATTGGGAATAGTATTGTTGGAAATTGGGATGAGGATGGATGTATAACATGTTGATGTGTTTGTAATTTAGGCATTTGTTTGAAATGGGTAAAAATGGTTATATAGCAGTTTTGTGAATCGTGGTAAAGTGTTAATGTATGAGTTGAGGAGGCTTGATGTTGATTTTGGTATACTTTGATTGATTTCAAAAAGGGTTGAAACTAGCATGTTTTGATTGATTTTGAAAATGGTTGAAAATGGCTTGTTTTGAAAAGGGCACCTTGTGGTTTTGTATGAAAACATAATTTTTGGGCATACTTTGATGGGACATAACTTGGACTCTGGATCTCCATTTTGTGCCAAACTTGTTTAGAAGTAAAATTGGATCCGGGATGTCCATGTTGTTCGAACAACGGGCGAAAAACGATTTAAAATAAGAAAGTTATGTCCGTCGGAAGATTGGGGGTTGAATCTGTGAATTCTGCAACTTTTAACTTAGAAAATTTTTAGCAGAATGACCCTCCACGCGTAGGCGTACTTGGCACGTATGCGTCGTTCTTCAAGAAGGCATCATCCACGCGTGCGCGTGGTGTGTGCGTGCGCGTCGATGCGCTGCACCCAATGCCCAGCCATTTTCCTGAGAGTTGTGCCAGAGTTGTGCCATATTTGTGCCTGGGGCGCAAATGCACCCACGCGTACGCGTGGCTGACGCGTACGCGTGGCTGACGCGTACGCGTCGTCTGGCTGTGTTTCAATCCGCGCGTCCGCGTGTATGACGCATACGCGTCGATGAGCTTTGTGGCCATCCACGCGTGCGCATGAAGTACGCGTACGCGTGGACCTGTTTTCATCCCAAAGTTGATTTTTGAGTTTTAAAAACTAAATCTCATACTTCTAAGCCTCCAATCTCACCCCTTATGTATTAAATCATTATGATATGCCTAGCAATGAGAGAGGAGCTAGGGGATGTGGTAACTTACGAGTGAAGCAAGGGGAAAAGTTATGATCAATGATGATCAACGATGATTATATGAGATATGGAGGATGACGGTGGAAGTACCGTGTATGCCATGAGCCGAAGGGCTATATTTATTGATAAATGGCTGGTTCTTGATTAAACCATGAGCCGGATGGCTGAGTTATTGCCGGGTTATAGCAAAGCCATTATTGATTATGGCTGAGTATAAATGCATATATGACTAATGAATGAATGTGTTAAATGGATAATAATGGAAGATGTTGAAATGTGATGTGTAACCCCGGGTAGTAGGCAGTGGCGTTGTCCACTTGCTCCGGGTATGAAATGAAAAAGGATGTTTATGATAAATGAGTTTAATTATGGAGTTTTGAATGAATGTATTTGTGATACCTGGGTAGTAGTAAGGGTTGTGGTTCGTCCCACTTGCTCCAGGTTAATGTTTGAGATTTGATAACAATGATGATTGATAATATGAATTGAGATTGAATGAATATATGTTTGAGATACCTGGGCAGTAGTAAGGGTTGTGGTTCGTCCCGCTTGCTCCGGGTCAATGCTTAAGATACCTGGGCAGTAGCAAGGGTTGTGGTTCGTCCCACTTGCTCCGGGTTAATGCTTAAGATAACTGGGCAGTAGCAAGGGTTGTGGTTCGTCCCACTTGCTCCAGGTCAGAGATTGTGACACCTGGGTAGTAGCGGCAGTAGTGGTGAATCCACTCGCTCCAGGTTGAGCTGTTAAACACCCGCCTGGGTAGTAGCCGCAGTAGTGGTTGTTCCACTGGCTCTGGGCTGAGCGGGTAGTAGCAAGGGGGTTGTAGCTCAAACCTACTTGCTCCGCAAGGGGTGTTTCTATCCAATAGTTAGCTACCAGGACATGTCGGGTTGGCTATATAACCGACAGATGAAATCATCAGCCATAGGGCAGGCATATATCATTTGCATATGTTTGAATTGTTTGGGTTTGCCTATTTGTTTTGGATTTCTACATCATATATGCTATGTTACCTGATTATGTGCTACTTGTTCTACTTGTACCTTATTTGTGTATTACTTGCCTGTAATTCTTGTGTTTGTACAACTGAGAGGCCCTCATGCTGGTGTCGGTGGATGTTGGAGGCTGTTCTTGATGAGATGATTTGATGATATGATTTCATGATGATGATGATCATTGAATGAGATAATTTGATCTCCCTGGGAAGACACAGTGATGTGGTTTCACTAGCTCCAGGTGAGGGTATGATGTATTGATACAAAATTGCTGAGGTAGAACAACTGGTGATGGTTTTGCTTATGATTCTGAGTCTGATTTGTGGAGGAGTCAGCGAGTTGGGAAACATGTGTAATAGGAACTAGATTTAGTATCCCCTTACGACAGTTGTCTATTCACAGATTAGTGAGAATCTAGGCTGGATTTTTGGTGAAGAAGTTTAGGATGCTTAGTGAGTTTTTATTGCAGTGCATTGTATTTATTTGGCACTTTTACCGTACTGGGAACCCATGGGCCCGGGGTTCTCATTCCGTATATATCTCTTGTTTTTCAGATACAGGTCCAGGTAATCAGAAGTGAGCTGTGGTTCGTCTGAGAGACGGCGAAGATCTTTATTTTCTCTACTCTGTGTTTTGCTTAGAATCTCTCCACCTTTGTTTCGAAAAGATTATATTATGTATTGAACTCTGTTGAACTTGCCTATAGAGGCTCTCATGTTTCCTTTGGTAGAGAGTAGGTTATACTATTGTCAGCTACTTTCATATTGTACCCTAGCCGGCCTAAACTTCGCGGGTCGCGACTAGTGGCTATTACTTATGTTATATATATCTATTTGTTATCTATCTCTTAATCTCTTATGCCTTGTTCGTATATCGCTTTCAGCTTCACGTTTAACTTTTCGTTGTCGAAACGTGGGTGATACGTCTTCACGATTTTATTTCTACTCTTTTCAGACTTCTCGATTAATACTCCTTTTGTAATTACCTATATTTATATATTAAAAATCCACGTGAGAGTCGTACCACCGTAATATCATTGACTCATGACTCGAGCATAAGGATTTGAATATTAGGGTGTTACATTATGGTATCAGAGTAGTTCGTCCTCGTGAGCCTGAGGGATGGAACTGCTTATGCTTCAATGCATACTCTGAGTCTGTGCCTGTGCTAGTTAGGGTATCTAACCGATACATCTAGCATGAAGTCCATGAGTGTACCTTTGGTACTTTGAAGCACTATACTTCCGATATTGAGACTGATCAACTTGATATCAATTGTTTGGTGTGTATAGGAACCAGATGGCGCCTCGTGGACCCGGTCGGGGACGTGAGAGAGATCGTACTAGTACACAGGAACCGAAAATCAACCCGAATAACCCGGTAAACCTTATAGCGGCGTTAGAGAATATGGCTGCTGCTATGCAGGCCACTGCGGAGGCTCTTGGGCAACAGATAAACAATAATGGCAATGGCGAAAGGGAAGCTCAGGGCCCGATGACACTGGCAACTTTCTTAAAGGTTAATCCACCTAAGTTCAAGGAAAACACCAATCCGACTGAAGTTGATACATTGTTTCAAGCCATGGAGCGAGCACTGCAAGCGCAGTTGGTGCCTGAAGAGCAGCGTGTTGAATTTGCTACCTATCTGCTCACTGGGGAAGCATCGCATTGGTGGCAAGGGGCTCGACGTCTCCTGCAACAGGGGAATGATCCTATCACTTGGGATGCCTTCCAGGTGGAATTCTATAAGAAGTACTTTCCGAATTCCGCCAGAACAGCCATGGAATTAGAGTTACTGCAGCTGAAGCAAGGTGCTATGTCCGTATCTGAGTATATAGACAAATTTGAGGAGCTATTCAGGTTTTCCCGCATGTGTCATGGAGCTCCGGGAGACTTCGAGGAATGGAAATGCATTAAGTATGAAGGAGGGCTCCGGAGTGACATCTTAAGTTCAGTGGGACCAATGGAGATCCGAACTTTTTCAGAGTTGGTGAATAAGAGCAGAATTACTGAAGAGTGTGTGAAAAGAAGGGTTGCAGAAAAAGGAAGTCATAGAGAGCACAACCAAGGATTCGCACCAAGGGGTCGAGAGTTTAAGGAGAGAGGATACATACAACACCTTCCCCAAGGACGGAATAACTTTGCGACGAGTGAGGAGTCCCAAAGAAACGGTAAAGGAAAACGGGTAGCGGCTGTTTCTGATGTTTCGAGCTGTCAGAGATGTGGAAGTCATCACCCAAATAGGCCGTGCTGATTGGGGGTTAGGTGTATGTTACAAGTGCGGGTTACCAGGGCATGTATCAAGAAATTACCAACAAGGAGAGAGTCAGGATGCGGGCCAATTGCGGCAGTAAGATTGAGATAATTGCAATAATCAGGCTTAAATGGCAGTGTGTGATTTTATAATACCACCTGTATAGTAAAACTGGGAATGTCGAGCTTAATATTAGACTGAGAAGCAAACCGGATGGTCCGAGTAAGGATTT
>NW_026264130.1:8581-10158 GCF_000817695.3 Arachis duranensis
AGGAAGGCAAAAGAAATATGAAAACTTTTTATTTTTAAATTTTGAAACTAAAAAAATTATTTTTTTACCAAGAAGTAGAAAAATAAAGAATTTTAACAATACCCAATAATAAAAAAATTTAAAAAGTTTAAATTTTAAAATTAATCTATTCTATGTTTGTGAAAAAATAGCGTTACTCGGTGATTAAAAAAATATATTCTTGAAAAAAAATTAGGATTTCAAAAGACAAAATTTATTATTTTTCTGAATTTTCAAATTCTTATAAATTTAGTTTTTTATTTAAAATAGAATAATAAAATAAAGTCCAGCAATATTAGAAAGACAAAATAAAAGATGAAAACTTTTTATTTTTAAATTTTGAAATAGAAAATATTATTTTTTTACCAAGAAGTAGAAAAATAAAGACTTTCAAAAATATCCAATAATAAAAAAACTTAAGAAGTTTAACTTTTTTAAATTAATATATTCTATATTTGTGAAAAAATAGCATTATCTGGTGAATAAAAGAATATATTCTTGAAAAAAATTTAGGATTTCAAAAGACAAAATTTATCATTTTTTTGAATTATAGAATTTAAAAATTTAATTTTTTCTTTAAAATAGAAAAATAAAATAAAGTCCAGTAACATTAGGAAGGCAAAAAAAAGATGAAAACTTTTTATTTTTAAATTTTGAACCTAAAAAAATTATTTTTTTACCAAGAAGTAGAAAAATAAAGAATTTTAACAATACCCAATAATAAAAAAATTTACAAAGTTTAAATTTTTAAAATTAATTCATTCTATATTTGTGAAAAAATAGCGTTACTCGGTGAATAAAAAAGATATATAGTCTTGAAAAAAAATTAGGATTCAAAAGACAAAATTTATCATTTTTCTGAATTTTTAAATTTTATATATTTATTTTTTATTTAAAATAGAATAATAAAATAAAGTCCAGCAATATTAGGAAGACAAAAAAAAGATGAAAACCTTTTATTTTTTAAATTTTGAAACAAAAAATATTATTTTTTTACCAAGAAGTAGAAAAATAAAGACTTTCAAAAATATCCAATAATAAAAAAATTTAAGAAGTTTAACTTCTTTAAATTAATATATTCTGTATTTGTGAAAAAAAGCATTATCTGGTGAATAAAAGAATATATTATTGAAAAAAATTTAGGATTTCAAAACACAAAATTTATCATTTTTTTGAATTTTAAATTTAAAAATTTAATTCTTTATTTAAAATAGAAAAATAAAATAAAGTCCAGTAACATTAGGAAGGCAAAAAAAGATGAAAACCTTTTATTTTTAAATTTTGAAAATAAGAAAATTATTTTTTACAAAAAAGTAGAAAAATAAAGAATTTTAACAATACCCAATAATAAAAAAATTTAAAAAGTTTAAATTTTTAAAATTAATTTATTCTATATTTGTGAAAAAATAGCGTTACTCGGTGAATAAAAGAAATATATAGTCTTGAAAGAAAAATTAGGATTTCAAAAGACAAAATTTATCATTTTTTGGAATTTTTAAATTTAAAAATTTAATTTTTTATTTAAAATAGAAAAATAAAATAAAGTCCAGTAACATTAG
>NW_026264130.1:12673-13420 GCF_000817695.3 Arachis duranensis
ATTTTTAAAATTAATTTATTCTATATTTGTGAAAAAATAGCGTTACTCGGTGAATAAAAAAAATATATAGTCTTGAAAAAAAATTAGGATTTCAAAAGACAAAATTTATCATTTTTCTGAATTTTTAAATTTTTTAAATTTATTTTTTTATTTAAAATAGAATAATAAAATAAAGTCCAGCAATATTAGGAAGACAAAATAAAAGATGAAAAGTTTTTATTTTTAAATTTTGAAATAGAAAATATTATTTTTTTACCAAGAAGTAGAAAAATAAAGACTTTCAAAAATATCCAATAATAAAAAAATTTAAGAAGTTTAACTTCTTTAAATTAAAATATTCTATATTTGTGAAAAAATAGCATTATCTGGTGAATAAAAGAATATATTCTTAAAAAAATTTAGGATTTCAAAAGACAAAATTTATCATTTTTTTGAATTTTTAAATTTAAAAATTTAATTTTTTATTTAAAATAGAAAAATAAAATAAAGTCCAGTAACATTAGGAAGGCAAAAAAAAAGATGAAAAATTTTTATTTTTAAATTTTGAAACTAAAAAATTTATTTTTTTACCAAGAAGTAGAAAAATAAAGAATTTTAACAAAACCCAATAATAAAAAAATTTAAAAAGTTTAAATTTTTAAAATTAATTTATTTTATATTTGTGAAAAATAGCGTTACTCGGTGAATAAAAAAAATATATAGTCTTAAAAAAGATTGGGATTTCAAAAGACAAAATTTATCATTTTT
>NW_026264131.1:0-4860 GCF_000817695.3 Arachis duranensis
TCATTCTTGTGTGGGCATTTTTATTTTTCTTGTTTGAGTTTTGGGTGTGAAGAATTGAGGAAATTCTGTCTCAATCTCCATTCAAAATCTCTTTAATTCCTCTTCTGCATAATTAAGTTGAATTTCAATTCCTTTACTGCTTCTTCTTCAATTTCTTGTTAATTGCTTTGTGGGCTTGGATCTGGGAAGGTAATTGAGATCTAGACTTTGCAATCTAGTCTCTTGAGTCCTGAGATCCCATTTTCCTTGTTGGTTCTTCTGTGAACCTCTGCTTCAAGTTAATTCCCATTTCTGTTTGAATTCTAGTTGTTTCTAATTCAATTTCTGCTTATTTAATTGTTGTAATTTACTTTCCTTTGCTGAAATTCTGAATTCCCAATCCTCAACTCCCTTTTCCATTCAAGCAATTTATATTTCTTGCACTTTAAGTTACTGCAATTTACATTTCTTGCACTTTAAGTTTCAGTCATTTAATTTCTTGTTCTTTAAGATTCAGCATCTTTTACTTTTTTGTTCTTTAATTTACTGCAATTCTCCCCTCTCCCTTTACATTCCAAGCAATTTGGCTTCTGTTAAAGATAAACTACTCAACCAATATTTGATTCGCTTGACTAAATCAACCACTAAAAACTAAAATTGCTCAATCCTTCAATCCCTGTGGGATCGACCTCACTCATGTGAGTTATTATTACTTGATGTGACCCGGTACACTTGCCGGTGAGTTTTGTGTCGCATCGTTTTCCGCACATCACTAGCCGCCATCACTAAGGTGGACCCATTCTTTAATTTTCATGTTCTTTGGTGCACGAAATTGCAATCACACTTTTGCAATCCCGCACAACTAACCAGCAAGTGTACTGGGTCGTCCAAGTAATACCTTGCGTGAGCAAGGGTCGATCCCACAGAGATTGTCGGCTTGAAGCAAGCTATGGTTATCTTGTAAATCTTAGTCAGGATATCAGAAGTTATCAGGATTGATTGTGAAAAGCAAAAGAACATGAAATGATTACTTATTTTGCAGTAATGGAGAATAGGTTGAGGTTTGGAGATGCTCCATCTTCTGAATCTCTGCTTTCCTACTGTCTTCTTCTTCAAACACGCAAGTCTCCTTCCATGGCTAGCTGTATGTAGGGTTTCACCGTTGTATTCACAGAGTTACAGAAGGATTCAGTGCACAAAGCAGAGAAAAGGAGCTTGCTGGCAAGAAAATGCCAGTAAGGGGTACTATGGGCGTTAAACGCCAGAATGGATACCATTCTGGGCGTTTAACGCCAGTAAAGGCACCATTTTGGGTGTTAAACGCCCAGAATGCCCATTCTGGGCGTTTAACGCCCAAAATGGTGCCTTTACTGCCGTTAAACGCCCAGAATTTTAACGCCAGAATTGCAGCATCCTGGGCGTTCAGCAAATCGCCCCAGTGATAAAGGGGTTTCTGGCGTCTAACACCAGCCAGGGCACCTGGCTAGGCGTTAAACGCCCATAATGGCCACCAAGTGGGCGTTTAACGCTAGAATGGATACCATTCTGGGCGTTTAACGCCAGGAAGGTAGGGGACCGAGATTTTGTTTCCCACTTCAAATTTTTTCAAACTTTCTTATTTTGATCTATAATTTTTTGCATAAACACATTACAAACTTTCATCATTCACCTTCAAATTTCAAAAATTAAACAACTTTCTAAATCATTCCTCAAAATCTCTTTCAAATCCTTTCCAAATCTTCTTCAAAAACTAAAATATCTTCTCAAATTCTTTCCATATCTTCTCAAATCTCCTTCAAAATTTTTGAAATCTCTCCCCCTCCCTTATAAATAACGCTCGGCCATCCCTCTCTCCCCACCATTCAAATTTGCTCTCCTCCTCTCTCTCCTCTTTCCTTTCTTTTGCTTGAGGGCAAGCAAACCTCTAAGTTTAGTGTGCTTTGCCGTGATCACTAAGCCAAGATTTATCAAGATCATGGTTCCTAAGGGAAAACAAACCAATTCAAGAGGCAAGAAAGAGAATAATCCAAAGAATCTTTGGAGTCAAGAGAAGTTCTTAACCAAAGAACATGCATACCATTACCACAAAATAATGGGTCTGAGGTTAGTGATCCCAAAAGTTAAATTCGATCTGAAAGAAGACGAATATCCGGAGATCCAAGAGCAAATTCGAAACAGAGGATTGGAAGTTCTAACCAACCCTAAAACAAAGGTTGGAAGAAACATGGTTCAGGAATTCTACTCAAATCTGTGGTTGACAAATAATCAGAGAATGACTGGAACTACTTTTCATACCTATAGAACCATGGTCAGAGGGAGAATTATTTACTTCCATCTGGACAAAATAAGAGAGGTCTTTAAATTGCCTCAACTACAAGATGATCCTGAATCCTTTAATAGGAGAATGGTGAGAGCAGATAAGGGGTTGGATCAAGTTCTAGAGGACATATGCCTCCCTGGAACTAAGTGGACAACCAATTCAAAAGATGTCCCAAACCAACTCAAGAGAGGAGATCTCAAACCAATTGCAAGAGGTTGGCAATACTTCATTGGGCGTTCTATATTGCCCACTAGCAACCGTTCTGAGGTCACCATCAAGAGAGCAGTGATGATTCATTGCATTATGCTAGGAAAAGAAGTGGAGGTTCATCATCTGATTGCTTGTGAGATTTACACAATTGCAAACAAGAATTTCACTGAAGCCAAACTGGCTTACCCAAGCTTAATCTCTTTACTATGTAAAGATGCTGGGGTGAGGATGGGAGTAGATGAATTCATCCCAATTGAACATCCAATCACCAAGAAGTCAATGGAAGGACAAATGCAAGATAACTCTATCAAAAGGAGGGCACAGAAGTTCCTCCCTGAACTTCCTGAAATTGACTACTAGGCCGGTCTAGAAGCATCTATTGCCAAGCTGCAAGAAACTATGGAACAAATTAAGGAAGAACAGCAGAATCAAAACTGCATGCTCTGCAAATTGCTGAAGGAACAAGAGAAGCAGGGGCGTGAGCTACAGGAGTTGAAGCGCCAGAAGCTCTCCCTTGAAGGGTCAAATACCCCACAAGTTGAGGGAGCATCCACTTCTCAAAATCAAGGTTGTTGAGTCCTAACTCTGTGATAACCTCTATCATTAGGAGTCTATTTTAGAGTCATTTAATTTTTTTTCTATTGCTATTAGTCTTATCTTATATTTATTGTTTGAGTCCTGTTCTTAATTCATGATTAATAAAATTTAAGGTTCATGTCTTAAAGTTATGAATGTCCTATGAATCCATCACCTCTCTTAAATGAAAAGTGCTTTAATCACAAAAGAACAAGAAGTACAGGATTTCGAATTTATCTCCGAAACTAGTTGAATTAGTTTGATGTGGTGACAATACTTTTTGTTTTCTGAATGAATGCTTGAACAGTACATATGTCTTTTGAATTTGTTGATTAAAGAATGTTAAACTTGTTGGCTCTTGAAAGAATGATGAAAAAGGAGAAATGTTATTGAGGATCTGAAAAATTATCAAATTGATTCTTGAAGCAACAAAAAGCAGTGAATTCAAAAAAAATAAAAAAATTATAAATATAAAAAGTGATCCAAGAGTGTGCTTAAGAACCCTGGACACCTCTAATTGGGAACTCTAGCAAAGCTGAGTCACAATCTAAAAAGGTTCACCCAGTTATGTTTCTGTGGCATGTATGTATCCGGTGGTAATACTGGAAGACAGAGTGCTTTGGGCCACAGCAAAGACTCATAAAGTAGCTATGTTCAAGAATCATTATACTTAACTAGGAGAATCAATAACACTATCTGAATTCTGAGTTCCTATAGATGCCAATCATTTTAAACTTCAAAGGATAAAGTCAGATGCCAAAACTGTTCAGAAGTAGAAAGCTACTAGTCCTGCTCATCTAATTGGAGCTAAGTTTCATTGATATTTTGGAGTCTATAGTATTTTCTCTTCTTTTATCCTATTTGATTTTCAGTTGCTTGGGGACAAGCAATAATTTATGTTTGGTGTTGTGATGAGCGGATAATTTATACGCTTTTTGGCATTGTTTTTAGTATGTTTTTAGTACATTTTAGTTAGTTTTTAGTATGTTTTTATTAGTTTTTATTTAAAATTCACTTTTCTGGGCTTTACTATGAGTTTGTGTGTTTTCTGTTATTTCAGGTAATTTCTGGCTGAAATTGAGGGACCTGAGCAAAAATCTGATTCAGAAGCTGAAAAAGGACTGCAGATGCTGTTGGATTCTGACCTCCCTACACTCGAAGTGGATTTTCTAGAGCTATAGAAGCCCAATCAGCGCGCTCTGAATTGTGTTGGAAAGTGGACATCCTGGGCTTTCGAGCAATATACAATAGTCCATACTTTTCCCGAGATTTGATGGCCCAAACCGGCGTTGCAAATCAGCTTCAGAATTTCCAGCGTTTAACCCCGGAACTGGCAAAAAAATTGGAGTTAAACGCTCAAACTGGCACAAAAGCTGGCGTTTAACTCCAGGAAAAGTCTCTACACATGAAAGCTTCAATGCTCAGCCTAAGCACACACCAAGTGGACCCCAGAAGTGGATTTTTACGTCATTTACTAATTTCTGTATATCCTAGGTTACTAGTTCACTATAAATAGGATATTTTGATATTGTATCATTTCCTGACACATTACACATTTCTTATTGTATCTTCTACGGCATGAGTCTCTAAACCCCATGGTTGGGGGTGAGGAGCTCTGCTGTGTCTTGATGGATTAATGCAATTACTACTGTTTTTCATTCAATCACGCTTGCTTCTATTCTAAGATATCACTTGTTCCTCAACTTGATGAATGTGATGATCCGTGACACTCATCATCATTCTCACCTATGAACGTGTGCCTGACAACCACCTCC
>NW_026264131.1:6850-8310 GCF_000817695.3 Arachis duranensis
AAGAATTGAGGAAATTCTGTCTCAATCTCCATTCAAAATCTCTTTAAACATTTTTCTGCATAATTGAGTTTAATTTCAATTTCCCTTACTGCTTCTTCTTCTATTTCTTGATAATTGCTTTGTGAACTTGGATCTGGGAAGGCAAATTGAGATCTAGGCTCTGCTACCTAGTCTCTGGAGTCCTGAGATCCCAATTTACTTTTGGTTCTTCTGTGAACCCTGCTACACTTTACTTTCAATTTCTGTTTGAACTCTCATTGCTTCCAATTTAATTTTTGCTCTATTAATTGTGGCAATTCAATTTCTCTTTGTTTAGATTCTGCAATCCCAGTCCTCGAATCCCTTTTATATTCAAGCAATTTACATTCCTTGCCATTTAAGTTACTGCAATTTACATTTCTTGCACTTTAAGTTTCAGTCATTTACTTTCTTGTTCTTTAAGATTCAGCAAGTTTATTTTCCTGTTCTTTAATTTACTGCAATTCTCCCTTCCCCCTTTATATTCCAAGCAATTTAGCTTCTGTTAAAATACAACCCACTCAACCAAAACTTGATTCGCTTGACTAAATCAACCATTAAACTAAAATTACTCAATCCTTCAATCCCTGTGGGATCGACCTCACTCATGTGAGTTATTATTACTTGACGCGACCCGGTACACTTGCCGGTGAGTTTTGTGTTGGATCGTTTTCCACACATCAAGTTTTTGGCGCCGTTGCTGGGGATTGAAATAGATTGACAATGATTAAGTGAAGTGGAGATCTAGATCAAGCATTTTTTCTTTTCTGTTATTTTAATTTTGACTAACACACTAACTATTTGAATTTTTGCTTAAACTAACCAAAACTTCACTCTAGCTATAGATTGAAGTTTCATTGGTTTCTAGATCTGTGTGTTTATTGTTGTGTGTTTGTATGTCAGGTACAGGAAGATCTTCCCCTGTCCTCTCTGAAATTGACCAAAGAACTCTTCGAAGAATAAGAAAAGCTGAAAGAGGGAAGAACGTTATTGGAGAGGAAGAATCTGAGGAGGAATTCCAAGAAATGGAAGGAGATATCTACCAATGCTTGCCACAAGAGTTGAACACGGGACCATGAGGAAGCAAGGAATTAAGCCTCACTTTGGTGCCAAGAAAGCAAAGGAAATTAAGTAGCGTGTGTTTCTGCCATGATTCGAACGCGGGACTTCAGTTTGGAAACACTGCCCTGCCCTCCGCGAGGGCAGGGCAGCATTTTGTTGTGGCATGAATCTGGCGCACCAAGGCACAATTCTGGCGCACCAAGGAACGATTCTGGCAGCACCAACAGCGCACCACAGCACAATTCTGGCGCACCAACTTTTTCTGCCCTGCCCTCCGCGAGGGCAGGGCAGCATCCTGTGCACCAAGGCACCATTCTGGCGCACCACGCACGCACCAAGCACCAAATCCTGCCCTGCCCTCCACAAGGGCAGGGCAGCCT
>NW_026264131.1:9696-10117 GCF_000817695.3 Arachis duranensis
GTTCAAAACAACTGTTCTTTTGGAGGAGGGCCTTCGGAGGACCCAAATCAACATTTATCTACCTTCTTGAGAATCTGTGACACTGTGAAAACCAATGGTGTGCCTCATGACAGTTAGAAGTTGTTGCTCTTTCCATTTTCTCTCAGAGATAAAGCCACTCAATGGCTAGAGACCTTTCCAAAAGATAACATCAACACTTGGGATGACTTAGTAAGCAAGTTTCTTGACAAATTTTATTCCCCTCAAAGAATCCTAAGATTGAAGACTGAGGTGCAGACATTCACTCAAATGGAGGCTGAAAACTTATATGAAGCATGGGAAAGATATAAGGCTCTATTAAGGAAATGTCCACCAGAGATGTTCACTGAGTGGGACAAGTTGCAGAACTTCTATGAGGGACTCACTCTTAAGGCTCAAGAAG
>NW_026264131.1:12843-13401 GCF_000817695.3 Arachis duranensis
TATGTGTTTGATTAAATGCATAACTCATGAAATAATTGTTGCATAATAGCATTCTCATTCAAGTGTGAGTTAGCTTGCTGTTACAAAAACTCTCATCAATAAAGAAAAAGCCATTGAGAACAAAAACAGAAAGAAAAGGAAGAAGAAAAAGCCAAAGTGGCAAGAAAAACAAAGAATAAAGGTTGGACACCAATAGCTTGGACCCTAGGACATATGCCTGTGGTGTTCTTGTACTATGATATGCTTGGATGAGTAAATTCTAAGGGGTATTTTAAAACCCGGTCACTTAGATCAACTGATTTGGGATGGCCAATTGAAAGTCCACAATAAAGAGCAACTTAGATACAGAATATTTAGTTATCCAAAGAGATGCTGGGCATCAATGATCCTAGGAAGAATTAGTGAGCAATGTGTCTTTGGTGGAAAGATGTTGAGTAAAAGAAAAAAAAAATAAAGCCAAAGGCTGCCACTGCAACATTTGACACCAAACCTCCAAAAGAATAATAAGCTTGTTAAGCATTGTAAGCCAAGAAAAGTTAGCAAGGGAGTAATTAAAAA
>NW_026264132.1:0-4663 GCF_000817695.3 Arachis duranensis
AATAATAATAATAATAATAATCTTATTATGATAAATATCAAATTCTATTCCTAATATAAAAATACAAAATTTTATTCCTTCCATTTTTAGTTTTTCACTATAAAAAACCATATATACTAGAAGAAAATATCATTTGTTTACCAATTACTCTTTGATTGGATAGCTTTTACAACAATTCTTTTTCTTCTTATGAGGCGTCGTTGTAAGAATGCAACTATCGTGGACACAAACTACCACACTCTCCAATTTTGGTGCTCATCATTCGAAGCTATATATGATATGTTATCCACCAAGAATTTATAGACCATAGTATTATCATGTATACATAAATAAAAAAAAGTTTCATATTTAAATTTAAGTCATTTACCTGTTTGTCTGGTATATTATAGTGTTAAATTACTTTTAATTTATGTTGTGCAATGATATTATGGTCTAATTTAAACTTTTATTTTAGAACTATATTATGATTGTATCTCATAATTTTTTCTCAGATATCAAGTTGACGTATTTTTATTTATTATTATTATTGAAATGGATGTGATATAAAATTTATAAAAAAAAATTCTCACACTCAATTTATTTTATTGTAATTTTCTATATCTTTTATTTCTTTTTATTTTCTTCTTATTCATTTTATTTTCTTTTTAAATGTTATTGTTTTACTCAAATTTTTGTTTCATCGTTAACAACAAATAAATCAACAATTTTTGAGTTTTGTTTCACAATCTTAATTTAAGGAGCGGAAACGACTCCTTTTATGGGTATCTCAATGTCGCAACTGTAACGTCAAATAAATTTAAAAGGAATAAAAGTAACAAATAAACATGTAAATGCAAGGTGCCGGTGGCAAAGTAAATTGCAGAAATTGAAAAAATAGGAAATTAAAAAGAAGATGAAAGAAGAAACATAAATGTAAAAGAGAAGAAAACATAAGAGTAGAGAAATTTTATTAATAAAAACTGAGAAAAAGCAAAGTACAAGTGTTTGAGTTTAGAGGAATTACTTAAGATTTCCAATTTTACTCTGTGATGCCAAGGGGCTGAGAGCATTTTGGGTTTCTAAGTGTTTTCCAAGAAGAACTGAACTGATTACAACGTGTTCCTAAAGCTCTATTTATAGACTAGCCTAATCTCAACGGGCAGTTACTCTGTGTACACCACTTGCAGGAAATTTGAATTTCTTGTAACTGTTCCCGCACTTCTTGCTTGATGTTAATTTCAAAATTTAAATAAATAACCAACTATCAAATGATCTAATTTAATTTAAAATAGATATAAATATTGTATATAGGAACATTACCAAATAACTAATTATTTATTTTTATAAGTTTCTTATAAAAATAATATTTTGTCTAACACTAAGTGATAATAATTTTTTGCCTAACAAGATGCCCCCCAAGATTTCTCACTTGAAGATATGCAATGATTGAAAGTGAAAAAATTTAGTTGTTTATTGACATTTTTCTTATTTTTGATATTGAAAGTCAATTGACATTTTAGACACATCCGTTTGACAGATTAAATGCCTACTAGTAATAGACTTAACAGAATTTCTAAGTCTATAAAATTTTTACATTAATAATTTAACTGTCGACAGGGTCTATTCTTTTGTATGAAATTTTTAAGTGTGTCAAATGATATATGTTCTAATTTCGGCACATTAAATGTGTATCAATTGACCTTTGCTTTGACCTTCAGTATTTCAATTAAGAGTTTTTTGACACACACTTTCATTGTTTTAATTGACACAATTTTTCTAACTTCAGAAGTAACAGAATCTTAACTTCGTGAAATCGTTTCTTTCATATGTTAAACTTTAGGTGTCAATTAAATTTGATAAAATTTCTAATCTTAAAAAAAATCTCCACACTAACATTCAAATAGTTTTGACTCCAAGCGCTAATAGACTCAACAGAATTTCTAAGTCAATTAGGCTCTTGTATTTATGAAGTACATACCCAAATGTCAATGAGAGATTATTTTTGTTCAAGATTTAAAACTTGATGCTTTGGACACATATTTGTCTCATAATCTTAATGCTTTACAGTGTCGGTAGAACTTGTAATTCAAAGAAATCACAAGAACATGTTAGCTTTTACAAATTGAATTACAAATATTAATTAGCTCTTTACTTTTTCCTTTGACACTTCAACTGGATATTTTCGTGTCCTTAAACATGTGGAATGTTTATCTCATGTATACCTGGCCTATATACTTTTAAATATTTTTCATTTATTGAAGGAATTCTTCTTCCTGATCCGATTTCAATAATTTTATAGGCATTTTCAGAGTAAACCTTGTCAACTAGATAAGGTCCTTCCCAAGTTAGAGACCACTTACCATAAGTTTTTGACTTTTTTTCTATAGGCAAGATTGTTTTCCACACTAAATCTCCAACTGCAAATGTCTTTGCTTTAATACGGCGGTTGTATGATTTTGACATAATCTCTTTTTGTCGAATCACCCGCTCTAAAGCTCTTAACCTTTCGTCATCTAGTTCATTAAGCTCATTATGCAAAGAATTCCAATAATCTACTACTGATACCTCATCTTGTCTAGCCACCCTTATACTTTGCAGATTAATATCAATTGGCAACACTGCATCATGACCGTAAACTAACTTATACGGGGTGGTTCTAGTAGATCCTCTTAGAGAATTTCGGTAAGCCCAAAGAACTTGACTGAGAGTTTGGTGCCAATTTCTTGGCTACATTCCAATGTGTTTTTTAATTAATGCAATCAGAATTTTATTCGCTGCCTCCACTTGTCCATTGGCTTGGGCATAATATGGTGTAGAAGAAAGCATTTTTATATCCCTAGATTTGGCATATTCCATGACCTTTTTTCCAATAAACATGGTTCCTTAATCAGTGGTAATAGACTGAGGAATTCCAAACCTGTGCACAATATACTCCTCAATAAAATCTATTATTTCATTGTAAGTCACCTCCCTTAGAGGGATAGCTTCTACCCATTTAGAGAAATAATCAACACCAACCAAAATGAACTTATGACCTTTAGAAGAAGGTGGGTGAATCTGTCCGATAAGATCTAGAGCCCAACCTCTAAATGGCCATGGCTTAATTATAACATGCAGTTCTGACGTTGGAATATGTTGAAGGCTTCCATGTTTTTGGCATTCTTCACAGAACCTGGCATAGTTTATACAATCTCTTTGAATAGTTGGCCAATACAATCTTCTCCTATTTATCACCCATTTCATTTTTTTATGATTAATGGGCACCACAAATTCCCTCATGCACTTCAGCAAGAGCCAAGTACGCTTCTTTTTCTCCCAAACATGTCAAGAGGTTTCCATCAACAGATTTCTTAAACAAGACATTACTTATTAGAACATAACTTTGAGCCCTATATTTAAGTTTTCTATCGACACTAAGACTTCGATTTTTTAAATATTCTACAATTGGTACTCTCCAATCTTCTGGGTCTAGTTTTTCTAATGACAACACTTCTCTTTCTCTCAAAGGCATAAATATGTCCTTTATTCTTACCAATTTTTCTAGTGTTGAGGGCTTGATCTTATATCTTGAAACAATTTGAGCTAATTCATTTGCTTCTTGATTTAACTCCCTTGGAACATGCCTTACAATGACACTATCAAATTTACTCAACAACTTTGTAGCCACATTGAAATACTTTCTTAAATTTTCACTAACATACCTATATTCAAGTGATACTTGACGGACTACAAGCTGTAAATTTTCAAAAATTTTCACATTTTTAACTCCTCTTTTTAATAATAATTCCAGTCCCATTATTAATGCTTCATACTCTGCCTCATTATTGGAACATGAATAATTCAATTCAAAGAGGAATTTACTTGGCTCACCACTTGGAGAAATAATTAAAATTCCTATACCAACACCACTCTTATGGCATGAACCGTCAAAATATAATTTCCAAGGTACCAAATCAATGACACTCGGTAAATTCTCATCAATGTCAATTCAAGGGTGATCAACCAGAAAATCGGCTAGAACCTGACCCTTAACCGCTCTTGCAGGAATAAAATGTAAAGAAAATTCCGTTAAGGCCAACATCCATTTTCCTAGTCTACCATGCAATATTGGAGAAGACAACATATATTTAAGAACATCAAACTTAGAAATTCGTAATTCTTCGCGGATAACCCCAATTTTGGGCATAAACATTCCTAGGAATTAGATAGTACTTAAGTTTTAAATAGGAAAAATATAAAGCTAAACAAAGTTTCTCAATTGGAGAATAACGGCTCTCAACATCATTTAGCACACGACTTAGATAATAAATCACTCTCTCGTTGCCATTCTCATCTTCTTGAGCCAGCATTCCACCAATTGTTACTTCAGAAGCTGACACGTAAAGTTTTAAAGGTGCTCCGTGCCTTGGAGGTGTCATAATAGGAGGATTAGTCAAATACTGCTTGATGTTGTCAAAAGCTTCTTAATGCTCTACCTTCCACTGGAACTCTTCCTCTTTTTTCAACTTGATCAGAGATGAAAAAATCTTAGTTTTTCCTGATAGATTGGAAATGAACCTTTTTGAGGTAATTGACTTTTCCTAAAGATGCTTGTAGTTGTTTTTTGTTAGCTGGAGGATGAGCCTCTAAGATAGCCTTTGTCTTGTTCTTGTAAATTTTAATCCCTTTTTTTCTGCACCAACAA
>NW_026264132.1:9774-13389 GCF_000817695.3 Arachis duranensis
TAATAATAATAATAATAATAATAATAATAATAATAATAATAATAATAATAATAATAATAATAATAATAATAATAATAATAATAATAATAATAATAATAATAATAATAATAATAATAATAATAATAATAATAATAATAATAATAAGGTCTACACAGTACATGCATTATATTTTAAAAAGGTAAAATATATTTAAAAAAATAGGGTATCAATAATTAATTGTGATTAATATCAACATCAATAATTAATTCTTATAATTATTTTTGTACGACTAAAAGTTACGTATAGTATTTTTTTTGTAGAATAAAAAAAGTTTGTGATTCATAACATTTTCATAAAGTTTTATCGTATGGACACAAGATTAATTAGATAACAAATTGAATTTTAATTAATATGTTTTATTTTATGCTCATATTTTTTATTAATTATTTTACTTTTTATATTTACAGTAATATTGAATGTAAAAAAAAAATAATATTGAATGTTATCTATTTTATTTATTTAGAGTCATAATTAAATTTGATATAATTATAGCAAGTATTTAGAATTAATAATAATATGATACTATAATTTTAAGTTATATAATATAATAAAAAATATAGCAATTTATATATGCTTTCTATATAGCAATAATATTATATATATTTATATATCTCCTCTTTTAGCTCTTTCCTAAAAATATTGGCATATAATTAACGTAGATAACATATATATTGAATAAG
This sequence comes from Arachis duranensis, assembly GCF_000817695.3. Classification (NCBI taxonomy): domain Eukaryota; kingdom Viridiplantae; phylum Streptophyta; class Magnoliopsida; order Fabales; family Fabaceae; genus Arachis; species Arachis duranensis. The sequence continues at coordinate 10,494 of NW_026264132.1, forward strand.
TATCTCTATTTACTTAGTCATAAAGGTTAATAAAATATAATGGCATAAATTTCACATAATTGTAGCAAGTATCTCCATTGAAAATATTTGTTAATTATTATCGTGTAGAACTAGTATCGTGTATATATATATATAGGGCAAATCACCCATATAAACTAAGCTGGAAAAAATTTACATGATTCAACCAAATCAATAATCATTATAGGGTTCAACCAGAAGTGCATTTCTATGTAATTCGAATTAGTCTAATTCGAATTACACATTCACAGTAATTCGAATCACACTAATTCAAATTACACACAAGCACTAATTTGAATCAGGTAATTCGAATTACACACACAAACTCACGTACTAGTTCGAATTGGACTGATTCGAATTATGGAATATTTGCCAAAAATATTAGAAAAATATTAGTGAAATATTTGTCAAAAGTATTAGAAAAAAATACTATATAATATAAAAAAATATACTACAAAAATATATAAATATTAGTTGAACGTGAATTCTATAGCATAAATCTTTTAATCCATGCAATTATTTTAATACACCAATAATTATATCTATATGGAACTAATGCTAAATCGAATTCAATTAGTTCGATAATACGAGTCTATAAAAAAATTGCATTTTATAAAGTTTAAATATTTTTATTATGTGATAGGTTAGTAACGAGTACATTACAAATCTTTTATAGTACCCATTGTAAGAATGTTTAATTTAATAATTGTTATTAAAATTTTAGTTGTACTCATTACTAAATAAATAATCACAATAATTTTTTTTTTTTATAAAACTTCCTTAAAAGATGACATGAGTATTATAAAAAGTATTTTAAATCGATTTACATAAATTGACTAACAAATTTTTAGTACACATACAATCTTCTAACAAATTTTCACATTTTATAAAATTATTTACAATGAGAAAATATAATAATAATAATAATAATAAGGAGGTTTAAACATATTTTATTATATTAGGTTAGATAAAAATTAAACTATTTAAATAAATAATTTGGTATTTAGAAGTCAAGCATAAGAATAGATTTTTTGGGAAGTATTTATCATATTATAAATTCATAATTACATAAGTATGTGAAGGATTTATTTTTTAAATTACGTTTTTAAATTAAATGACTTTCAATATTATTAGATTGTTCTTTTTTTAAATTTGTCAATTCATTTTATATTTATATATTATAATTATTTATTTTGTAACGAGTACAACTAAAATTTTACTAACAATTATTAAATTAAACATTGTTATAATGAGTACTATAAAAAATTTGTAATGTACTCCTTACTAACCTATCACATAATAAAAAATTTTAAACTTTATAAAATATAATTTTTTTTCATAGACTCGTATTATCGAACTAATTGAATTCGATTTAGCATTGGCTCTATATAGATATAATTGTTGGTGTATTAAAATAATTGCATGGATTAGATTTATGCTATAGAATTCACATTTAACTAATATTTATAATTTTTTTATATTTTTTGTAGTATATTTTTTTATATTATACAATATTTTTTTCTAATATTTTGACAAATATTACACTAATATTTTTCTAATATTTTTGTCAAATATTCTATAATTCGAATCAGTCCAATTCGAACTAGTATATGAGTTTTTGTGTGTAATTCGAATAACTCTGATTCGAATTAGTGTGTAATTCGAATAAGGTTGATCCGAATTAGTGCTTATGTCCGTGATTCGAATCACTGTGAATATATAATTCGAATTAGACTAACTCAAATTACATAGAAATGTACTTTTGGTTGAACCTGTAACGATTATTGGTTTTAGTTTGGTTGAATCACATAAATTTTTCCCCAACTTGGTTTATATGGGTGATTTGCCTTTCAAATCTAGAACTCTAATATATGTCATGATACCACTCATCCTAGAGGCTTACATGGATGGGAAAGGGTAACACTAATGGTTATATCTCTAATACTCCCTAAACCTCCATTGTACGCATTGTACAGATATTCTATTGGCTCCCCATACTTTTCCATATATATATATATTAGTGAATTGTTACAATTATTTATTATCTAGAAACTTCGTACCTCAGATGTAGATCTTTTTCTGTTTATTATTTTTCATACCTAAGGGCTACTAGACTACGATTCTATCAACAGTAGTGTTACCTATGGTAAATTACGTAATGAAAAAATTTGAAAAATAAAGGAAAAAATTATAAGGTTATAGACAGTCCCATCCAAATTTGATAAGAACAAGATGACTTACATAAAAATGGTTCTCATGGATGATAAAGTAAGTTGATTATTTTTCATGATTCTTTCAAGTGATGCTAGGTATATTTTATAAATATTTTTTGTTTATATTTTAAGTTTATTTGATAAGTAAACCCTTGCACGAATCAAAGATTGTGCGATTTTATAGATTTATAAGTGCTAATAACATTTATATTTAATTTGTTTTATAGTGTGTGATAATAGCCAATATATTTGTTGGTGGATTTAACTATTACTATAGTATTTATGATCATATTCAATATATATGTATGATTTATTGAAAAAAATAGATTATTAAAACCGATTAATAACTATTTTAGAGTTAATCCAATTAACACTAGATTAAAAAAATAAACAATGCATAACATGTTACTTTTTTTATTAATCAAATTATTATAATTCAAATTAATTTTAAAAAATAATTTAAAATTATAATTTCAATCTTATCATGTGCGTAGCACGGGAAATTATACTTGTTAGATGAAAATTAAAGACTAATATAAAAAAAGAGCATTAATAGACTCTAATAAATACAGAATATCCTAATACATAAATAAATACTTTAAATGATAATATTTTAATACACAAAACTTTAAATGGCAATAAAATCTTTTATTCTTAAATAATTA
>NW_026264133.1:0-4182 GCF_000817695.3 Arachis duranensis
ATAAATATAGAGATAACAAAAAATTGAGAATATGGCTAATTATTGAGTCAAAGAGTTACCTTGAAGCCCCAATAATAACCGAAACTCAAAAGTTGAATACTTTCTTCACTAAGTAGGTTGAAGCTCCATGATTTAGGGTTGTGATAAAAAAAAATTTGAATGAATAAAATAGAGAAGAGAAGGAGAAAGAATTAAGATGAAAGAAGTGTGTGATTGCAAGAAGAAGAGATGAGAAGATGGGAGAGATGAATGAGAAAGAAGGGAAGAGGAGAAGAGGGTTTTAGGTTTTGTTGGAAGGAAATAAAAGAAAGTGAAAGAAGGAAATGGGGGACGGGAGTCTTCGACATATGGGGGAGAAGGGAAGAAAATTTAAGTGGAGGCATGTGCCCCACCTGCCTTTCATCCCCCCGTTTTTTTTTTCTTCAGTTATAACAATTTTTATATCAATACTTTAACTACTATTCGAAGTTTAATGATTCTAATAATTCTAATATTCAAGTTATAAGCGATTTAATATCACTAACAATAATTTAACATACTATTACTCTTAAATAAATACTCTAACTACTACTTGAAGTTTACAGATTATAATAATTCTAATAATCAAGTTCTAACCGATTTAGTATCACTAACAGTAATTTACTTTTTCAGGAAAAAAAAATATTTACTAACTTCTTTAAGTATGCTACCAGCAATATCATTACAAGAAAAAAATTCATTCATCTACATTTTTTTAAGTTACATTTGAAAAGCGTAACCTATTCCTGGATTAGGCTACACTTTTCTCCGTGTTTCCTTTTTTAAGGAGAATAGGAAATACATTTGTAGCATCACTTGAAAAATGTCTCTTTAGATATTATAAATATCATTTATAAAGCGTAACCTTATTTTAAGAACTATGGATTCACTTTTTACACACACAAAAAACGCTTTTAAAAGATAATCTATTTATCATGTTTTAGGTGCAGTTTAAAAAATATTACCTAATATTACCTAATATATCTAGGACCAAATATATGTATAGAAAAACAGATGTCAAAACATCAGTAATTTATGCTATTGGCTCTTGGATGAGGAAGAATTAATTATAATACACAATTGTTGATTTGTTAGACCCGCAAAAATATAGAGCGTGTGATTCTGTGCCGTAGAGATCACTTATTATTTGATTTTGTTGTTAATAAATATGTGTATCACTAATTAAATTAGAATTAAATTTATTAGATGAAAAAAAATTAAAAAAATAATATTTTTTTAATAGTAACCAAAATATTTTTTCTAAAATTAAAAAAAAAAATCTGGATATTAACATACTTTCACTCTTAAAGTTATTATTATTGAAAAAGGAAAAATGTATAGTTTAAGTAATAGGTAATTATTATTCATTTACTGCAGTTAACAAAATTAATTTGTTCCTATAATTATATGTACTAAATATATTACTAATTATTTTTATATTTTTAATATTTTACATGTTTTAATTTATAAATTGAATTGATAAATTACTGTTATTAAAGATAACCCATTATTTTTAGATTTTTTTTAATTTTAAACAAAAGACTATATTAGAACGTCATAAAATGTTTTAGATGAAAATAAAATATTTTAAACATTAAAGACAAAATTAGAACTTAGTCCAAATATTATAGACCAACACAATACTTTTTTAATGATAAATTGTTATTTATTTTCAAATATTTAATAATAGAGTAAAATATATTTTTGTCCTTAATGTCTGTAATTTTTTAAAAAATATCTCTAATTTTTTATTTTATTTAATTTTATTTCTTACGTTTTCGATTCATTTAATTTTATCCTAACGTTTTCGATTTGCGTCAACACTATCCTTAAAATTTTTTAATTTTGTCCCTAATAAAAATGTTAGGACAAAATTAAATGCAACTAAACGTAAGAGTATTTTTGAAAAAAATCACAAATATTAGGACAAAATATATATTTTATCCTTAATAATATTAGAGTAAAGTATCATTTTTGTTTCTAACGTTTGAGGTAAGTCCTAAAGTTATCCATAACGTTTAAATCATCCTATTTAAGTCTCTAACGTTTCAAAATTGACACAATATTATCTTGACGTTAAGGATCTATTAACAGAATTGACGGCGGGACAAAATTGAGAAGACTTTGAAATGCTAGGGACTTAAATAAGATTGGGAATAAAAACGATATATAGAAATAAATTTTTATTTTATCCTTCAAAAATATCAATTTTTTACTTCACTAATTAATTTGAATATGGAAGTAAAGAACGTGTTAGACTCGCGTATGGGGAGGAGGGGTGCTTCACCTCGTTGTGGGTTTAGAGGAAGCAGAACTCGAACCTGCGAGTTGTGAATTACTCCGAACAAGAAAAACGGAGGGTCCAATTCCACGTTTCAGATTTCAAATTCCATCAGCTACAAATCGGACCATGCGATTTGTGAAGTAAAATTTCATGACCAAAGAACTCGCATGGTCCGAGTTGTGTACTTTGAGTTTTTTTTATTTTTTTTAACACAAATCGGACCCTCCTATTTGTGTACTCTGAATTTTTTTCAACTTTTAAACACAAATCGGAGGGTCCGATCCGATTTGTGTACTCCCACAATTTTAAAAAATACCAATAATTACCATGTTAAAGTATATCACTCATTTTACATCCATATCAAGATTTTTTAGCCTTTTTTTACTTACATAGTTATTCAATTATTTTTAATCACATAAAGTAAGGTACACTTAATCACATTAGTTTCATTCTAAATAAATTTATTTTTTTATAATTTTACTCCTAAAGATTTTTTCTCATCATAAAATATTTGTAGGATGACCAGTACATAAACTTGCAAAAAAAAAAAATAATAATGCATATATAATAAAGTATAAATTATATGTTTTGTCTCTAATGTCAATAAAGTTTAAATAAATTAAATATTAAAGAATTTCGACACAAATAAATGTATAAAAATATTTTTTTTTAATACGGACCTAGAAAAATGATTACCAAAATATACGGAACTATTTTTTAGGGCAAAACACTAAAATAAGCCAAGGGAAAGAAATTTTTACGCAAATCCGCCAAACCAAAATTTATTTCATGAATCAACCAATGCATGTTTATATGTAGTTTGAATCAACTAGATTCGAACTCAATCTACACATAATTCGAATCATATTGCTTCGAATTATACACAAAACTCACACACACACTAATTCGAATCAACTTGATTCGAATTATTGTATGTGTGTAATTCGAATCAAGTTGATTCGAATTAGTGTGTGTGTGAGTTTTGTGTATAATTCGAAGCAATATGATTCGAATTATGTGTAGATTGAGTTCGAATCTAGTTGATTCGAACTACATATAAACATGCATTGGTTGATTCATGAACTAAATTTTGGTTTGGCGGATTTACGTAGAAATTTCTTCCCCTTGGCTTATTTTAGTGTTTTGCCCAATATTTTTCAATATTGAAGGTTGATTTTACATAACTTAATCACTAAAATTACAATCGTTTAGACAATCAATTATTTATTTGCTCTCTTATTAGTTCCATTTTTTAGACTATTGATTATTGCCATGTAATATATCATTAGAAATTAGTTCTTCTACTTTACTTTTACCCATAACGGTGTTCTTATATGTGGTGAATAGTAATAAAATTTTAATTCACAATAATCTTGATAGCAATGCCAAATAAATTATTGTGTAGCTAGTGTTTGCTCTTTTATCGTGTATGATATGGTAGGTAAAAATAAAAAACAAATATAAAATGTATGTCAATGTAGATTTTGGTGTTATTTTTTATTTTGTTTACTCCTATTCAGGGACGGATTCAGAAATATTATCGTGGGGACCAATAACATATATAATATTTAAAAATTGTGCAAAAAACTATATAATATAAAATATTTACAAAAATATACTGATAGATAATATATTTTAAAATACAAAAAATATGTATATATTTTTTATTAACGAAGTGGTCGATTTTTCGTATCATAAAATTCATCGATAATAGAATCTGTGTCAAAATTTTCAGCAACTTTTTAATATAATTAAAAGACAATTAACAAGAAATTTATCTTTCATTTTGTTTCTGAGTTATTCTTTACAACATTCATAGCTGAAAAAGACCTCTCAGTTGTAGTAGTTAAAAGTTGAAACATAGAAAATTAATACCAAAT
>NW_026264133.1:9150-13387 GCF_000817695.3 Arachis duranensis
TACTATATATGTAAAATTTTTGAATTACCTTAGAGCATAACACAAGGTTTACACAATATTTATAAATACTAAGTTGGTCTTATTTTTAAGAGTTAAATGTTTTTGTCAATTAAATTCAAACTCAATAAAAATTACTTACAAAACGTGAATTACGTACTTGTTTATCTTTTGTATTTTTTTTGTCATTGTCATTCTTTATTATGTTGTTGTTGTATTTTTTTTTATTTCTCTCCCTTTTTTTCTCGTGGTTATTGTTACCTAAATTTTTTTTATTTTATTAATTTAAAATTGATAGTAATTAATTATAGTAGGAGTACATAAGAAGTACATAAGATTAACTATAAAATATATATTTTTACTATAATTAATTTACCATTAATATTAAACTAATAAAATTAAAAAAAATCTAAGTAGCAGTTATTGCAACATTTTTGTTATGTTTAATTGTTCTTTTTTTCTTTATTCTTATCTTTATTCATGTTAATCAGGTGAAACAAGAATAATTAGAAGAAGGTGAAACAATAAGGAGCAGAAGAGGGAGAATTTTAATTTGTGCATAATTTAATAGAAAAATAGTATCGAAACTTTTTAACCGTGACACATATTCTTATTAAGAGGATAGAAAAAGATAAATAATGAGAATGCGAAACAACAAGGAGAAAATGAAAAAGGAAAAGAAGAAGGAGAAGAAGAAGAAGATGATGATGATGAAGAAGAAGAAGAGGAAGAGGAGGGAGAGTTTTGAATTGTGTAGAATTTATGAAAAAAATATTATTAAGATTTTTTTTATTGTAACACAGATTTTCTTAATTGACATAGAAATTTTTTAATTTTGACACAAATTCTTTAACCGTGATATCATTTCCAATTAAATAAAGTGGTATTGATGTCTTTTTTAGTTTTGAAATACATTTAAATGTATTTTGTTGGTTAAATGAGTTAAATTTTTGAATTTATGGTTCTTTATTTAAAGATGTATTGTGTCTTTTATTGAAAAGAAAAGTATAAGTGTTGTTTTCAATTAAATAATGTGTTTTTATTATTATTGAATTAATTGTATGGTATTGAACTAATATATATGAGATTTATTCATTCTCATGTCATTGGTAATAATTTGATATATTTTTAAATTTAAAATATATTTAAATATATTTTACTGGTTAAGTAAGTTAAAATTATAAATTTGTGGTCTTTTAAAGATTATTTTTTGTGTCATTCATGATTAAAAAATGTATTTTATTATTGTTAAATTAATTTTGTAATATTTAACTAAAAAGAAGATAATGATGATAATGATGGTGGTAAAAATCAAACAAAAAAAAAAGAGAAGGTAGTAATAATGATAATGGACGACTATGATAGTGGAAAAAAAAAAGACGGCAATAGCCTACAAATGATGTATTTTTTTTTTTCAAATATTAGTGACGGCAAGAATTATGATTCTAATATCCCTTACAAATTGTGCATGCAAACAGAACCGCCTTATCTTTTTCATTATCTCACTCAAACAACTTTTAATTCTCAGGTTAATTGTACATTTACCAGTCTTTCCAAAAAATATAAATACTGTACAATTTTCACTTTAGTAATGCCTACTTTATCTCCATCACTCTTGTGACTTATTTACTTAAATACAATTTCACTAGGCTAAGATTATTTTGCTGATGTTAGCTCCTTCTAACACCGCCATTCTACAACCTTCGTGGATATCTATATATACGTACATAACTTTCACGAGTTCTAGCAACATAATATCAATTACTCTTATTTATTCTTCTATATATATATTTTTCACAATTCACTTGACTTCTTTTATAAAAAAAATCATCATGGTGCTGATCCAAGAAGAAATGGATCCTCCCTATGTTCAATTGTCCGATACAGAAGACGAGGAAATTGATGTAACCTTGACAGCAGAAGATGAAATGATAGACTATGAAGATCTGAAGAAGCGCATATGTAAAGACCGTGTCCTTTTCCAAAAGATGAAGGAGAAACTTAACATGGACGAATCTGAGAACAGAGAAGCCAAGCAAGAAGCGTCCAGGAAAAAGAAGATGTCTAGGGCACAAGACTCTGTCCTCAAATACATGATCAAGATCATGGAGGTTTGCAAAGCTCGTGGATTCGTCTATGGCATCGTCCCTGAAAAAGGTATAGAAATTAAAATAAGCATAATTAACTATTAAATTATCTAAAATTTTTAATTATGAAGTTAATTATATTTTAATTTTTATTTAACAATTAATACAAAAATAATTTTAATATTTTTCTATGTTTTTATTAAAAACTATTTTATTTATGTCATACTTCAATCTTCACTTTGATATTAAAATATTTTAATTATAATTTATAGGTAAGCTAGTTACTGGAAGCTCGGATAGTCTACGAGAATGGTGGAAAGAAGATATTAGATTTGACCAAAATGCCCCTGCAGCAATTGCAAAATATTTACCCTTACTTGAAAAAGGAGAATTAGATGAGTCGTCAAGCATACACCTTCTCCAAGATCTTCAAGACAAAACACTAGGATCTCTTCTTTCATCACTGATGCAACACTGTGTGCCGCCACAAAGAAGGTATCCTTTGGATAAAGGTGTGGCCCCACCGTGGTGGCCTAATGGGTCAGAGGCATGGTGGGGTGAACAGGGCCTTTTGGCTCAAGGACACGGGCCACCACCGTATAAGAAACCCCATGATTTGAAGAAGACATGGAAAGTTTCGGTTTTGGCTTCAATTATAAAGCACATGTCTCCTGACCTGGAGAAATTGAGAAGGCTTGTGACTCAATCAAAGACCTTGCAAGATAATATGACTGCCAAAGATAATGCTACTTGGTCCAAAGTTGTGAACAAAGAAGAAGCTTTATCGAGACTTACCAACAAGTGTCTTAAGATTTCTCCTTCTTCGTCCAGCGACGAGGAGAATAATAAGGAAGACGGTGAGGGAGAAATTGAAGTCTTTGAGTCATCCCCAATAAACTCTATTAATAATTCTGTTGATCATGTTTTGTTTGGCGGTGGCGGCAGTAGCGGCAATAGCAGCACCGGAGGCGGTGAAAAAAGAAAGTGTGATTTTGATAATAATAATAATAATAGTAACAACAACAATAACGATAATAACTTTGTGGACAAATTACTATATACATGTCAGAACGTAGATTGTCCACAAAGCGATTTGTCTATGGGATTTAGAGACAAGAATTTAAGGTTGGACCACGAGTCGATGTGTGCTTTTGGCGGTACCACTCTCGATCATGAGAGAAGTAACAGCAACAATGAGAATTCGAAGGCTTTCCATGATTACCTGTCGAGTGAGGAGAGGATGACAAGTGTTGGAGATTGGATGAACATGGAAGTAGCTAAAGCCAACAACAACAATAACAATAATAATAATTTTGGTGACACTGATTTTGGTGATATTGATATTATGAATGGAATGAAAGAGATTGCGGGTGAAGCTTTTGGTGAGGACAATTTAGGGTTGTGGCTGAATGACATTGAAGATTGTGAGTTGCTTGCGGCATTGGAGATGGGTAAAGCAAATAGCGTGATGGATTCCACTCATCAGAATAATAATCCACCATTAATAAAACATGATTATATTTCTCCACATGACGGCCTTGGCCAAGAAGCAACAACTTCATCACTTTGGGATTATACTACTACTTCGTTTAAGAGCAACAATATTTAATAATTAATTTGATATGTTTAAAAATATTGTAGTTTTTATGTATTATTAATTAATTATTAGTCTTCTCTAATATCACATTATCATACACAATTTACTCACGTATGATTCTGATTAAATTGATTAATTACCTGATGTGAGTTATCTATAGTTATAGTATCCAAAAAATATTCATGTTATATGTAATATTGATATTTTTAAATAAAATATTATTTTATTATGGATATGATTTGTATGCATGTGTTGATCATTAATTATTATATGTGCTTTGAAGTACTTTAAGGTTAGTAGATGATTAAATTAAATAATTTTCTAAATCTATCTCAATAACCGATAAAACCAGTCAAACTTGGTAAAAATCAGTCTAGAGTTCGAACCCCCTTCTTCAAGGAAAATACACAATAGTCACAATCACTAGGCTAACTTATTTGTTATTATTATATATGCAAATTAAAATATATATTGATATCTTTTAGCAAATAATTTAGTTTTATTTAATTTATTTTAATTTTAATTATAAGCTCATTCATTTTTAAATTAATTATAT
>NW_026264134.1:0-4749 GCF_000817695.3 Arachis duranensis
ACACCAAGTGGACCCCAGAAGTGGATTTTTACATCATTTACTCATTCTTGTAAACCCTAGGTCACTAGTTCACTATAAATAAGACTTTTTGCTATTGTATCTGTACCTCCTGACACAATACACGTTTCATATTGTATCTTCTACGGCATGAGTCTCTAAACCCCATGGTTGGGGGTGAGGAGCTCTGCTGTGTCTTGATGGATTAATGCAATTACTACTGTTTTTTCATTCAATCACGTGTGCTTCTATTCTAAGATATCACTTGTTCCTAAACTTGATGAATGTGATGATCCGTGACACTCATCATCATTCTCACCTATGAACATGTTTCTGGCAACCACCTCAGTTCTACCTTAGATTGAGTGGATATCTCTTGGATTCCTTAATCAGAATCTTCGTGGTATAAGCTAGAATCCATTGGCGGCCATTCTTGAGAATCCAGAAGGTCTAAACCTTGTCTGTGGTATTCTGCGTAGGATTCAGGGATTGAATGACTGTGACGAGCTTCAAACTCGCGATTGTGGGGCTTTAGTGACAGATGCAAAAGAATCACTGGATTCTATTCCGACATGATCGAGAACCGACAAATGAATAGCCATGCTGTGACAGAGCGCGTTGAACATTTTCACTGAGAGGATGGGAGGTAGCCATTGACAACGGTGAAACCCAACATATAGCTTGCCATGGAAGGAGCCTTGCGTGCATGAAGAAAAAGACAGTAGGAAGTAGAGATTCAGAAGATATAGCATCTCCAAAACCTCAACCTGTTCTCCATTACTGCAAAATAAGTATTTATTTCATGTTCTTTTACTTTTTACAATTAAATCTGAGAATTATTGATATCCTGACTAAGAGTTACAGGATAACCATAGCTTGCTTCAAGCCGACAATCTCTGTGGGATCGACCCTTACTCACGTAAGGTATTACTTGGATGACCCAGTGCACTTGCTGGTTAGTTATGCGGAATTGCAAAAGTGTGATTGTGATTTCGTGCACCAAGTTTTTGGCACCGTTGCCGGGGATTGTTCGAGTTTGGACAACTGACGGTTTATCTTGTTGCTTAGATTAGGAATATTTTATTTTTGTTGGTTTAGAGTCTTTTATTTGAGTCTAGTTTCATATTTTAAGTTTGATGTCAATTGCATGCTTTTACTTTCTCTTAATTGTTCGGATTTGCATAGTCTAGTTTCATATTTTAAGTTTGGTGTCAATTACATGCTTTTAGTTTCATATTTTAAGTTTGGTGTTTTCTTTGTGTTTTCCTTTAAATTTTCGAAAATTTGTGTTTGATTTTCTAAAAATTTTAAGTTTGGTGTCATTTTGTTGTTTTTCTCTTTCCTCATTTTAAAAGTCAAATCTTTTTCAAAATAATTTTCAATCATATCTTCTTAATTGCTAATTCCAAAATCTTTTTAATTAATTAATTAATTTATTCTTCAATTTGCTTGATTTTATTCTCTTTTGGTTTTCGAATTTTTATTTTATTTTTCATTCATTTTATTTTATTATTTTTGGTTACTTTTAATTAAGATAAAAAATTAATAATAATAATAATAATAATAATAATAATAATAATAATAATAAAATAAAATAATATCGACATCATCTCCCTTTCTCCATCATGGACCAAAGTGGAATTGAGCAGTCCAGAAGGACTCTGGGGTCATATGCTAACCCCATTACAGCTGCATATGGGAGTAGCATCTGTATACCTCCCATTAAAGGAAGTAGCTTTGAGCTAAATCCTTAACTCATTATCATGGTGCAGCAAAATTGCCAGTATTCCGGTCTCCCACAGGAAGAACCTACTGAGTTTCTGGCACAGTTCTTACAAATTGCTGACACAGTACATGATAAAGAAGTGGATCAGGATGTCTACAGATTGTTACTGTTCCCATTTGCTGTAAAAGATCAAGCTAAGAGGTGGTTGAATAACCAACCCACAACAAGCATAAAAACATGGAGACAGTTATCAGACAAATTCCTGAATCAATTTTACCCTCCAAAAAGGATGACACAGCTAAGGCTGGACATCCAAGGCTTTAAACAAGAGGGTAATGAATCCCTTTATAATGCCTGGGAGAGGTATAGAGGTATGCTAAGGAAATGCCCCTCTGAAATGTTTTTAGAGTGGGTACAGTTAGATATCTTCTATTATGGGCTTACAGAAAATGCTCAGATGTCTTTAGACCACTCAGTTGGTGGATCTATACACATGAGGAAGACGATTGAAGAAGCTTAAGAGCTCATAGATATGGTTGCTAGAAATCAACATCTATACTCAAACAGTGAGTCCTCTATAAAAGAAGAAGCTAGGGCAGTAACTACTGAACCTAACCCTCAAGAATAGATGGCTGAGCTTAATCAGAAATTACTCCTGATGACAAAACAGTTAGCATAATTTAAAGAGATGCTCCATGAAACTAAAATTGCTAACAAAAATATAGAATCACAGTTGAATCAGACAAAACAGCAGCTATCTAAACAGATAACAGAAGAATGCCAAGCAGTTCAACTAAGGAGTGGAAAGACATTGAATAATTTAGCTCAAAGTGGCAAAAATCCAAGAAAGGAACAACTGACAGAGGATAAACAAACCACTGCCCAAAATCCCTCTGAGGACAGTAAGAGCCCAGAGAGGAATACTTCTGGCGTTCAAATGCCAGAAAAGAGGGAAAAGTTGGCGTTAAACGCCCATTCTTTGCCCAGTTCTGGCATTCAAACGACAGAAAAGGGTGGAAAGCTGGCGTTAAACGCCCATCCTGCACCCAGTCCTGGCATTCAAACGCCAATGAAGAATCAGACACCTGAGAGTGCTGATAGTAACCCCTCTAAGAAGGCTTCTCCAACCACCTCTGTAGGGAATAAACCTGCAGCAACCAAGGTTGAAGAATATAAAGCCAAGATGCCTTATCCTCAGAAACTCCGTCAAGCGGAACATGATAAGCAATTTGCCCGCTTTGCAGACTATCTCAGGACTCTTGAAATAAAGATTCTGTTTGCAGAGGCACTTGAGCAAATACCCTCTTATGCTAAGTTCATGAAAGAGATCTTACGTCATAAGAAGGATTGGAGAGAAACTGAAAAGGTGTTTCTCACTGAAGAATGTAGTGCAGTCATTCTGAAAAGCTTACCAGAAAAGCTTCAAGATCCAGGAAGCTTTATGATACCATGCACATTAGAAGGTGCTTGTACCAAGACAGCCCTATGTGACCTTGGAGCAAGTATCAACCTAATACCTGCATCCACTATCAGAAAGCTTGGGTTGACTGAAAAAGTCAAACCAACCCGGATATGTCTCCAACTTGCTGATGGCTCCATTAAACATCCATCAGGCATAATTGAGGACATGATTGTCAAGGTTGGGCCATTTGCCTTTCCTACTGACTTTGTAGTGCTGGAAATGGAGGAGCACAAGAGTGCAACCCTCATCCTAGAAAGACCTTTCCTAGCAACTGGACGCACCGTTATTGATGTACAAAAAGGGGAAGTGACCCTGAGAGTCAATGAGGATGAGTTCAAGTTGAATGCTGTCAAAGCTATGCAGCATCTAGACACATCAAATGACTGCATGAGCGCTGATATTATTGACTCCTTGGTAGAAGAGATCAATATGACTGAGAGTCTCGAATCAAAGCTAGAGGACATCTTTAAAGATGTTCAGCCTGATCAGGAAGAACCAGATGAAATAGAAGAACCTCTGAAAATTCCTCAGGAAGAGGAAAAACCTCCCAAACCTGAGATCAAACCACTACCACCATCCCTGAAGTATGCATTTCTGGGAGAAGGTAATACTTTTCCAGTGATCATAAGCTCTGTTTTAAATTCACAGGAAGAGGAAGCACTAATTAAAGTGTTAAGGACACACAAGACAGCTCTTGGATGGTCCATAAGTGATCTTAAGGGCATTAGCCCAGCAAGATGCATGCACAAGATCTTATTGGAGGATAATGCAAAGCGAGTGGTTCAACCACAAAGGCGGCTAAATCCAGCCATGAAGGAGGTGGTGCAGAAAGAGGTCACTAAGTTACTAGAGGCTGGGATTATTTATCCTATTTCTGATAGCTCTTGGGTGAGCCCTGTCCACGTTGTCCCCAAGAAGGGAGGCATGACAGTTACAGGGTGGCATATGTGTATTGACTACAGAAGGCTCAATACAGCCACCAGGAAGGATCATTTTCCTTTACCATTCATAGACCAGATGCTAGAGGGACTAGCAGGTCATGAATATTATTGCTTTTTGGATGGCTATTCAGGTTATAACCAAATTGCAGTATATCCTCAGGACCAAGAGAAAACAGTATTCACATGTCCTTCTGGAGTGTTTGCCTACAGAAGGATGCCTTTTTGGTCTGTGTAATGCACCTGCAACCTTTCAGAGGTGCATGCTCTCTATCTTCTCAGATATGGTAGAGAAATTTCTGGAAGTCTTCATGGATGACTTTTCAGTATTTGGAAACTCATTCAGCTCCTGCCTTAACCATCTAGCACTTTTTCTGAAAAGATGTCAAGAGACCAACCTAGTTTTAAACTGGGAAAAATGTCACTTTATGGTGACTGAAGGGATTGTCCTTGGGCATTAAATTTCAAATAAGGGAATAGAGGTGGATCAAGCTAAAGTTGAAGTAATTGAAAAATTACCACCACCTACCAATGTTAAGGCAATTAAAAGCTTTCTGGGGCATGCAGGATTCTACAGAAGGTTTATAAAGGATTTTTCAAAAATTGCAAAACCTCTGAGTAATCTG
>NW_026264134.1:12740-13365 GCF_000817695.3 Arachis duranensis
AAGAAAGGTGATGGATTCATAGGACATTCATAACTTTAAGGCATAGACACTAAGACACTAATGATCACAAGACACAAACATGGATAAACATAAGCATAAAATTCGAAAAACAGAAGAATAAAGAACAAGGAAATCAAAGAACGGGTCCACCTTAGTGATGGCGGCTCTTTCTTCCTCTTGAAGATCCTATGGAGTGCTTGAGCTCCTCAATGTCTCTTCCTTGTCTTTGTTGCTCCTCCCTCATGATTCTTTGATCTTCTCTAATCTCATGGAGAATGATGGAGTGTTCTTGATGCTCCAGCCAAGGTGACAAATGAGATGAGGAAAGGCTAACCTTGCCAAGGTGGAGGTCTTGTCCGCCACCTTATAGAGTTCTTGGGCTATAACCTCATGAACCTCTATTTCTTCTCCAATCATGATGCTATGGATCATGATAGCCCGGTCTATGGTAACTTCGGACCGGTTGCTAGTGGGAATGATTGAGCGTTGTATGAACTCGAACCATCCTCTAGCCACGGGCTTGAGGTCATGCCTTCTCAATCGGACCGGCTTTCCTCTTGAATCTTGCTTCCATTGTGCGCCCTCTTCACATATGACTGAGAGGACTTGGTCCAACCTTTGATCA
>NW_026264135.1:0-438 GCF_000817695.3 Arachis duranensis
TATGAATCCATCACCTCTCTTAAATGAAAAATGTTCTTAATTGAAAAAGAGAAGAATTGCATGAATTTTGAATTTTATAACGGTTTAATTATTTTGATGTGGTTGCAATACTTTTGTTTTCTGAATGCATGCTTAAACAGTGCATATGTCTTTTGAATTTGTGGTTCATGAATGTTGGCTCTTGAAAGAATGATGAAAAAGGAGACATGTTACTGAGGATCTGAAAAATCATAAAAATGATTCTTGAAGCAAGAAAAAGCAGTGAATACAAAAAAAAAAGAGAAGGAGAAAAACGAAAAAAAAAAGGAGAGAAAAGAAAACGAAAAAAAAAGAAAGAAAAAAAAAGAAAGAAAAAGAAAGAAATAAAAGTGTGATCCAAGGCAAAAAGAGTGTGCTTAAGAACCCTGGACACCTCTAATTGGGGACTCTAGCAAAGCT
>NW_026264135.1:648-955 GCF_000817695.3 Arachis duranensis
CTGAGTTCCTAAAGAAGCCAATCATTCTGAATTTCAAAGGTTAGAGTGAGATGCCAAAACTATTCAGAGGCAAAAAGCTAAAAGCCCCACTCATCTAATTAATAATGATCTTCATAGATGTTTTTGGAATTCATTGTATATTCTCTTCTTTTTATCTTATTTGATTTTCAGTTGCTTGGGGACAAGCAACAATTTAAGTTTGGTGTTGTGATGAGCAGATAATTTGTAGCTTTTTGGCATTGTTTTTAGTATGTTTTTAGTATGATCTAGTTAGTTTTTAGTATATTTTTATTAGTTTTTAGTTAAA
>NW_026264135.1:1211-1433 GCF_000817695.3 Arachis duranensis
ACCGTTGGAAAGTAGACATCCTGGGCTTTCCAGCAATATATGATAGTTCATACTTTGCCCAAGATTTGATGGCCCAAACCGGCGTTCAAAGTCACCATCAGAATTCCCAGCGTTAAACGCCGGAACTAGCACAAGGATGGCAGTTAAACGCCCAAACTGGCACCAAAGCTGGCGTTTAACTCCAAGAAGAGTCTCTACACGAAAATGCTTCAATGCTCAGCC
>NW_026264135.1:1683-4327 GCF_000817695.3 Arachis duranensis
GTCTAACCTTGTCTGTGGTATTCCGAGTAGGATTCCGGTAATGAATGACTGTGACGTGCTTCAAACTCGCGATTGTGGGGCGTTAGTGACAGACGCAAAAGAATCACTGGATTCTATTCCGGCCTGATCGAGAACCGACAGCTGGATAGCCGTGCCGTGACAGGGTGCGTTGAACATTTCCACTGAGAGGATGGGAGGTAGCCACTGACAACGGTGAAACCCTTGCATACAGCTTGCCATGGAAAGGAGTAAAAAGGATTGGATGAAGACAGTAGGAAAGTAGAGAGACGGAAGGGACCAAGCATCTTCATACGCTTATCTGAAATTCCCACCAATGAATTACATAAGTATCTCTATCTTTATCTTTATGTTTTATTCATCATTCATAACCATTTGAGTTTGCCTGACTAAGATTTAAAAGGTGACCATAGCTTGCTTCATACCAACAATCTCTGTGGGATCAACCCTTACTCGCGTAAGGTTTATTACTTGGACGACCCAGTACACTTGCTGGTTAGTTGTGCAAACTTGTAGTGATCACAATTTCATCCACCAAGTTTTTGGCGCCGTTGCCGGGGATTGTTCGAGTTTGGACAATTGACGGTTCATCTTGTTGCTTAGATTAGGTATTCACAATTTCGTGCAGCAAGCGAGAAGAAGAGACAATGAAGAAAGCTGGATTCTGGCAAAAGCTAAAGGGGAAAGGCAAGGGAGAAACTAGCAAGCAAGCAAGCGAGAAGAAGAAGAAAGACAAACAGGATAAAGAATGAAAGTTGGACCTACTCCTTGATTATCACATTCAATAAAGAAAGAACATGTTTGTTTAGTTGATAGTAACTTTTAGTTTTAGTACTTTTGCATCTTGTGTGTTTTATTTTGCAATAAGTATGCTAGCCTAGGTGTGTGTGCTTTAATTTTCACTTGATTAAATGCTTGTCTTGTCTTATGAGTTTTTTTAATTTCAATAAAAGAAATGTTTGAACAGGAAGTGGAATAGTTCCTTTTTAGCAAGGATTGACATAATAGCATGTGGTGGTATGTGTGTTTGATTGTGTGGTAGCTCACTCATAATGAATAAAAGGATAGAGTGTTCTCTTTCTAAGTGAAAATTAGCTTGCTGACTATGAATCTTAGCAAATAAAAGTCCTTGGTTGATAGAAAAACAAACAAAAAGAAAGAAAAAGAAAAGCCAAAAATGGCAGCAAAGACAAAAGGAGCAATGAATAAGGCTAGACACCGACTTGAACCTTAGGACATATGCCTGTGGTGACTTTGTACTAGGATCTGCTTGGATGATTAGGTTCTATGGAGTGCTTTAACACTTGGTAACTTGGGTTAACTAACCCAAGATTATCAACCGAAAGTCCATTATCAAGAGCAACCTAGTTGCAAGACATTTAGCAACCCAAAGTAGTGCTGGGCATCAATGTTCTAAGAAGAAATGTGAGCCAAGTGTCTGTAGTGAATAATGTATTGAGCACAAATAAGTTGAGAAACTGCTACACACATGACACTGAGCTAAAGCTTACAGGAAAAGAAAATGAAGAAAAGTAATTACCAAGGATAAGTAATTGATGCTTGAAGGAGACATTTTATGCCTAGAGATCAATAAGAAGTGAGTTTTTGCATTGTCTGCATAAAACCCCATCAACTAGGAAATAATGCTTTGCTGATATGAATACTCCCTTCTGTTTCATTCTTTCTTCTTAATAAATTCAGTACTTGCTTAGGGAGAAGCAAGATTTAAGTTTGGTGTTGTGATGTCAGGGCAACTAAGGCTAGTTTTACTAGACTTTTTCTTTATTTTTGATAAGTTTTATGCATTTTCTTGAGTCATAAGTAAGCCATTTGGGTAGAAATTCATATATGCCAATATTCATTCAACCATGAGTAATTTTGATGCAATTTCATGAGGATTTATGCTATGTTTACTTGTATGATAAGAATGATAAGAATTCCCATGATTTTAGCAAAGCTTTGATGCATGCATTGGTTGAAGATAGGTGAAGGAAAGCATGAAGGAAGGTTAAAGAATGAGCATGTAAAGATGGAAAACAAGCAACGTTGGTGGCCAAGTTGGACCACTGATGAGCGGATAATTTGTATACTTTTTGGCATTGTTTTTAGTATGTTTTTGGTATGATCTAGTTAGTTTTTAGTATATTTTTATAAGTTTTTAGTTAAAATTCACTTTTCTGGACTTTACTATGAGTTTGTGTGTTTTTCTGTGATTTCAGGTATTTTCTGGCTGAAATTGAGGGACCTGAGCAAAAATCTGATTCGGAGACCAAAAAGGACTGCAGATGCTGTTGGATTCTGACCTCCCTACACTCGAAGTGGATTTTCTGGAGCTACAGAAGCCCAATTGGCGCGCTCTCAACGGCGTTGGAAAGTAGACATCCTGGGCTTTTCAGAAATATATGATAGTCTATACTTTGCCCAAGATTTGATGGCCCAAACCGGCGTTCAAAGTCACCTCAAGAAATCCCAGCGTTAAACGCTTGAACTGGCACCCAAATGGGAGTTAAACGCCCAAACTGGCACTAAAGCTGGCGTTTAACTCCAAGAAGAGTCTCTACACGAAAATGCTTCATTGCTCAGCCCAAGCACACACCAAGTGGGCCCGGAAGAGGATTTTTATGTC
>NW_026264135.1:12769-13339 GCF_000817695.3 Arachis duranensis
GGCTTTTCAGAAATATATAATAGTCTATACTTTGCCCAAGATTTGATGGCCCAAACCGGCGTTCAAAGTCACCTCAAGAAATCCCAGCGTTAAACGCTTGAACTGGCACCCAAATGGGAGTTAAACGCCCAAACTGGCACTAAAGCTGGCGTTTAACTCCAAGAAGAGTCTCTACACGAAAATGCTTCATTGCTCAGCCCAAGCACACACCAAGTGGGCCCGGAAGTGGATTTTTATTTCATTTACTCATCTCTGTACACCTTAGGCTACTAGTTTTCTATAAGTAGGACCTTTGACTATTGTATTAGAGGGTCTTTCGATCTTTGGATCTTTTGATCACTTTAGATCTCTAGATCATCTTTGGACATTTTAGTTCTTAGATCATTGGGAGGCTGGCCATTCGGCCATATTAATGCAATTACTATTGTTCTTCCATTCAATTCCGCTTGTTCTTTATCCAAGATATCACTTGTTCTTCAACTTGATGATTGTGATGATCCGTGACACTCATCATCATTCTCACCCATGAACAAAGTGACTGACAACCACTCTTGTTCTACAAGCGATCAA
>NW_026264136.1:0-3652 GCF_000817695.3 Arachis duranensis
TACAAAGACAAACAACTTGAACAGAACAGTGATCACAATTTCGTCCACCAGTAACTCACTGCCTTTTACCTCTCATTAGCAGTTTCTCACAATTCTGCGTTTTGTTCTTACTCTCTTGTCTTCAACCGTTGGCCGTCCACCCTTATTATAGAAGAGTGGAGCTTTCAAGGTTGAAGCAAGTTCAAAACCCATATTGTCTTCTTCTCCTGCATAGAGCTGCAACGGCTTCGTCAGTAAGGAGAGAGAGATCTGAATCTGTTGCATGCATCTTACCCATTCTCTCTCATCATTTTTCTTCAAATTTTCGACAATCTAGCCCGTAGAGTTTTGCTTTGGCCCGAAGTTTGGATTTGGACCATGGATCTTCTACTATCCGGATTTGGCTTTGATTTCTCCATCGTTTCTTGATTGTGCTTGAGACTTGGTAGATTTCTTCTTAGATCCTTGGTGCATCACAAATGAGGAAAAATAGTTTTTGATGTGCTCTAACTGTAGTGTGACTAGCCTCTTGGTATTAGCCCTTTCTTCTTGTATGGATGCGGAAACACGCCTTTTGTTCTGCAATCCACCATAGCTTCTGCACCTTCCATTTCCTTCTTTATTCATTGTTGAATGACGTGATCGAAGAGAAGGAGAACTGGGAGAAAAGAGACGATTTGGCTTTTGGTGAAAGGCAAGAAAGGTTAAATGATGTGGCATAGTTGTAAGAATCAGTCCGGACTGGCCTGTTCGACTGTAGAAACCGACGGACTGGACTCCCAATTGGTCTAGTCCAATCTTGGAACAGCATAAGAAAAAGAACCGGTCAAAGCCGATGAAAACTTTTCAGAATCAGTAAAAATCGGTTCAACTGATACGTTCGGGAGAAAATTCCGAAATTAATGAAGATGTCGTTCGAACTTGGGTCTTCTTTATTCTGCATGCTCTCCTTAGTGCTAAACTATGTTGTTCCTTCTTATTTTAAATGCTAATTATTAATATATAGTAAAACGTGAATTAATTTTTTTAAATATTATTTTAATTTTATACTCAGTTATATTTAAATTAATTTTATTTTTTGTTATTCATAATTATTAATATAAATATAAGTAAATATGTATAAATAAAAATATATCAAATATTTGTATCAATTATAGTATGATTTTTTTATGATTCTATCATATTTATTAATATTATTTGTCAATAAATACATATAATATATAACGATATTATAAATATAAACTAATTAGTTTGTTTTTAAAATAAAAAATATTGAGGTCAATATTAAAAAAAATTAAAAAATCTTTATTATGGAAAAGACTAAAATTTTATATACTTACTTAATGATTAGTAGATTGTAAGTTGTTTATTATAATTTGTTAAATTTTGATTGTTTTTAAAATATTACTGAAGATATATAAAAATATATCTTAAACACATAATATTTCTGGCAAACTAGACCAAATTCATTAAACAAATTAAACAATTTGTAACTTCTTAAAAATGTTTGTTCATTAGCTGCTTGGTCTGTTTTCTAAACTCAACTAATTTTAATTTGTGAAGGCAGAAATATCATGATTTCTGATTGAGTTTTTTAAATTTAACTAATTTTAATCTGAGAAGACAGAAATATCATGATTTTTTATTGTGTTTTAAGACAAAAATTTGAATTGAATTTTTACAATGCTAAAATACCATATCAATTATTGTAGTAAAAAAAAATTCTCTTGTGAAATGAGAGGAGATTTTATATAATAATAAATAAAATATTTTATTAGAATGTTTTTTGTACAACACAGTTGGATATATGATTTTTATGAATTCTGTTGATTACTGAACATATTTTTTAGAATTTCATATATTTGATTATATATATCTTGAAGTCAAATTTCAAAATTTTTAAAACTATTGACCTTGTACATCTGATCTATTAGTGATCAAACTGAATTTGAGAAGACTTGCGGCAAGAATAATATCTAATATTTTTATATCTTTTAGTGATCTAAATAATTGTTTATGGTGGAAATTGTTTAAAAAATAACATTGGGTAACACTATTTTATAAAAATATCATACACTGTGAACTACAGGCTTCAGCAAGAAATTATGGACCACTTTTAATATTGATTAATACAAAAGGAGTAAGTCAACTGTTAAAAAATATAAACATAATTGATCACTTAAAAAAAATTAATCCAACTTATCCCGAAAAGTTATTCTTTGCGCATTAAATATTTAATCGATAATTTCGTGCCAAATAAAATTATGGATTTTTTATTTTTATAAATTAAATAAATGTAATAATTATTAAAATAAATAATTTTACGAATATTTATCAAAATAAATATTTTTTTTATCTCGTTTACGAGATAATTTTACATGTATCTTGTTTATAGTATAAACGAGATATACGTAATTTTTCAATTTTTGTATATTTCATTTATATTGTAAACGAGATATATGCATTTAAAAATAATTTAATATAATTTTTTAAAATAATAAAAAAAAGTAATGCTTTTAATTTGACTAAACTCTTATAAATAGAATGTTTCAAATAATAGAAAAGATAAACTGTTTATTTTAAACTGTCCACTGTTAGATTGCCTCTTAATAGATATCATCCAACTAATCAAACCATCTCTTAAATTGTCCACTAAATAATACAGTTATTTAAATTATATTTCAAATTTTTATATAATCTATCCAACAAACAAAATTTCAAATTTTTAAATGAAATAATTAAATATAATTTTTAAAATTTTAAATTTTAAATTTATGAAATTTTGTTTATTGTATCAGAGTACATAAAAATTTTGTTTGTTGCATGGGAGTATATCAAAATTTGAAATATAATTTAGAAAGAACTCAATGGAAATTAATTGATTGGTTTGATGATTTAAAACTGAATTCAAGATCACCGTGTTAATAGTGGGTAGTTTAAAAGTTTAACAGTGCACTTGTTAAGGTGTTAATGTACTTTTAAAATAAATGTGTTAAATTATATTTGTAACTACCCATTATCAATAATGGGTAGCACATTTGTTTTCTTCTGTATTCACTCAATGTTTTTGTTTTTTTTTACGGAAGTACATATAAATTTTATTTGTTGCATGGGAGTACATAAAAGTTTGAAATATAATTTAAGTAAAAAAAATTCATATTATATATCAATAGAGTAGATACATGCATTAACTGGGTCATTAAATAAATTAAGTATGTTTAAATTATATTTTAAATTTTTAAATAGTGGGTAGATAGAAAAGAGGTAACCATATTAATAGTGGGCAGTTTAATAGTTTCTAAATAAATATATTAATCCCTATCATTTAAAATGGACTAAAACTAATCAAACATATTCATTTTAATCCTTTTTATGTACTAATTATATACTAAAAGTTTGGATTATTAATATTTTTTATTATTTTTAATTTTATTTAAAAAATATATATATCTCGTTTACAGTAAACACGTGTCACATACACCTCTCTTATCTTGTTTATACTGTAAACGAGATACATGCAAAATTATCTCGTTTACACTAAAATTGGAGTATTTATTTCGATAAATATTCATAAAATTATTTATTTTAATAATTATTATATTTATTTAATTTATAAAAATAAAAAATTCATAAAATTATACGTTCAAACACCACAAAAAAAAATTAGAACAGA
>NW_026264136.1:6138-6617 GCF_000817695.3 Arachis duranensis
CGGATGAGCAACTCTTTGCCATCCAGGAAGTGCCATGGTTTGCAGACATTGCAAACTACAAGGCAGTGAGATTCATACCCAAAGAGTACAGTAGGCTGCAATCAAAGAAATTGATCACAGATGCGAAGTACTATCTTTGGGATGAACCATATCTCTTCAAGAGATGTGCAGACGGAGTAATCCGTAGATGTGTGCCTAAGGAAGAAGCGCAGAAAATTCTATGGCATTGCCATGGATCACAGTACGGAGGACATTTTGGGAGTGAGCGAACAGCCACAAGAGTCCTCCAATGTGGCTTCTACTGGCCTACTCTCTATAAAGATTCCCGAGCTTTTGTACTTAATTGTGACAGTTGCCAAAGATCTGGCAATCTGCCTCACAGTTATGCCATGCCTCAACGGAATGGAATTTTTGGAGCTACAGAAGTCCAATTGGCGCGCTCTCAACGGCGTTGGAAAGTAGACATCCAGGGCTTTCCA